>NW_028138908.1:0-192000 GCF_964270905.1 Leucopleurus acutus
ATGCTAAGATGCTGACTTTCTCCTCGAGCAGAGTGACTTCAGGGACGAGGGCGGGCCTCGCAGTGTTCCAAGCACTGCATTCTCTCATGGCAGCTCACACAAGGGCCATGACAGAGTCTTCCTGGGCACTTCGCACTCACCAGCCATCTTGTCCTCAGGGCGCTCGAGGACTCTGGAGGTGAACCGCTCCTCGAGGAACGCGCAGTGTGTTGTTGCCCAGCACTCGGCACACACAGAGGTCCTCCGAGGGCTGAACCCATGGACCTCGACGTTTCTCAGCCGGCCCACAGTTGTCTGGAGGCACTCAGTGACCTTGGAGGGAAAATGAGGCACACCTGTGGGGCCTAGGATTCCCCGGACGTGTACTTCCTTTAAAATAAAGCACGTAAGCGACTAAGAACTCATGGAAACAGCTGCATGCCTCCCTTTAGGAACGGCTACTCAGGGCCTAACCTGGAGATGAGTTCTCACGTTGAGGTTCCCTTTAGCTCTAGAGCCTGTCATGTGGACCAGCACTATGGCCACGGAAACCCCTGGATTAGAGAGAGCAAACTCATAATTTTCCCCGAAGCATTCTTCCGGGGCTCAAAGGCCTGTCGGGAGCCGGAATGTCATGTAGCTTCAAGGAAGGCATGAATGCAGCCCACGAAATGGGAAAGCAGGTCTAGTTCCAGCAGGCCCCGTTTTCATGGGCACACTCAGCGTACATCCCTGTGGTTTCTAACGAGTCCCAAGAGACACCGGTTACCCTGTGTTTCCTTCCCTGAATCAACTAATCGAAGTTCGGAGTGCTGCATCCAGCGAACTTTCTCCAACAAGGAACGCCGTAGCTGCTCCTCTGGGCCTGGGGCTGCCTGCAGTGACACAGAAGGAAGAGGACTTGAATTGCAGTAAGAACCCAAGCCGCCGTCCTCTAGGAGGCACGGTGACTTCAGTCAGGAGGTCCTGGATGGAATGCGAAGAAGAGGGTTACTCTGAGCGCAGCTCCGATTAGGGCAATGCGTAAGACCTCCGTGCCATGTGGGATGTGCCAGAATGCTGTTCGTGAACGTGTGCAAGTCCTCAGGAAACCAAGCTGCTGAAAAGAGAGGGCAGTGCGTTTCCCTACACTCGGCGTGCACAGAGGGGCTCTAAAGGGCTACGGGCCTGGATGTTGCTTAGCAGACCCAGGTGCACCTGGGGGTACTCAGTGTTCCTGCCGGGAACAGGGTGCCCCGGCTAGCCTCCCAGGTGTCCAGAAAGCTGTGCTGCCGTTAAAGGTATGCAGAGCCGAGGTCACCACCTCCTGGAAACTGCAGCACGCCTCCGCTTCTGCACGGCAAATCAGGGTCTTACTTCCAGGCATGGGTTCATGCTGGGTGTGTCGGTAGCGACACAGCATGCTAAGATGCTGCCTTTCTCCTCGAGCAGAGTGACTTCAGGTACGAGGGCGGGCCTCGCAGTGTTCCAAGCAGAGTGTTCTCTCATGGCAGCTCACACAAGGGCCATGACAGAGTCTTCGTGGGCACTTCGCACTCACCAGCCATGTTGTCCTCAGGGCGCTCCAGGGCTCTGGAGGTGAGCCGCTCCTCGAGGAACACGCAGTGTGTTGTTGCCCAGCACTCGGAACACACAGAGGTCCTCCGAGGGATCAACCCATGGACCTCGACGTTGCTCAGCCGGCCCACAGTTGTCTGGAGGCACTCAGTGACCTTGGAGGGAAAATGAGGCACACCCGTGGGGCCTAGGAATCCCCGGACGTGTACTTCCTTTCAAATAAAGCACGTAAGTGACTAAGAACTCATGGAAACAGCTGCATGCCTCCCTTTCTGCACGGCTACTCAGGGCCTAACCTGGAGGCGAGTTCTCACGTTGAGGTTCCCTTTAGCTCTAGAGCCTGTCATGCAGACCAACACCATGGCCACGGAAACCCCTGGATTAGAGAG
Source organism: Leucopleurus acutus (assembly GCF_964270905.1). NCBI lineage: Eukaryota > Metazoa > Chordata > Mammalia > Artiodactyla > Delphinidae > Leucopleurus > Leucopleurus acutus. The sequence goes on from NW_028138908.1 coordinate 1,926, forward strand.
AGCAAATTCATAATTTTCCCCGAAGCACTCTTACAGGGCTCACTGGCCTGTCGGGAGCTGGGAATGTCATGTAGCATCAAGGAAGGCATGAATACAGTCCTCAAAATGGGAAAGCAGGTCTAGTCCAGGCAGGGCCCCGTTTTCATGGGCACACTCAGCGTACATCCCTGTGGTTTCTAACGAGTCCCAAGAGACACCGGTTACCCTGTGTTTCCTTCCCTGAATCAACTCATCGAAGTAGGGAGTCCCGCATCCAGCGAACTGTCTCCACCAAGGAACGCCATAGCTGCTCCTCTGGGCCTGGGGCTGCCTGCAGTGACACAGAAGGAAGAGGACTTGAATTGCAGTAAGAACCCAAGCCTCCGTCCTCTAGGAGGCACGGTGACTTCAGTCAGGAGGTCCTGGATGGAATGCGAAGACGAGGGTTACTCTGAGCGCAGCTGCGAATAGGGCAACACGTAAGACCTTCGCCCCATGTGGCATGTGCCAGAACGGTGTTCGTGAACGTGTGCGAGTGCTGAGGAAACCAAGCTGCTCCAAAAGAGAGGGCAGTGCGTTTCCTTACACTCGGTGTGCACAGAGGGGCTCTAAAGGTCTACGGGCCTGGATGTTGCTTAGCAGACCCAGGTGCACCTGGGGATACTCAGTGTTCCTGCCGGGAACAGGGTGCCCCGGCTAGCCTCCCAGGTGTCCAGAAAGCTGTGCTGCCGTTCAACGTATGCAGAGCAGAGGCCACCGCCTCCTGGAAACTGCAGCACACCTCCGCTTCTGCACGGCAAATCAGGGCCTTACTTCCAGGCATGGGTTCATGCTCGGTGTGCCGGTTGCGACACAGCATGCTAAGATGCTTACTTTCTCCTCGAGCAGAGTGACTTCAGGTATGAGGGTGGGCCTCGCAGTGTTCCAAGCAGAGTGTTCTCTCATGGCAGCTCACACAAGGGCCATGACAGAGTCTTCCTGGGCACTTCGCACTCACCAGCCATGTTGTCCTCAGGGCGCTCCAGGGCTCTGGAGGTGAACCGCTCCTCGAGGAACGCGCAGTGTGTTGTTGTCCAGCACTCGGCACGCACAGAGGTCCTCCGAGGGATCAACCCATGGACCTCGACGTTGCTCAGCTGGCCCACAGTTGTCTGGAGGCACTCACTGAACTTGGATGGATAATGAGGCACACCCATGGGGCATAGGATTCCCCGGACGTGTACTTCCTTTAAAATAAAGCACGTAAGCGACTAAGAACTCATGGAAACAGCTGCATGCCTCCCTTCCTGCACAGCTACTCAGGGCCTAACCTGGAGGTGAGTTCTCACGTTGAGGTTCCCTTTATCTCTAGAGCCTGTCATGCGGACCGCCACCGCGGCCACGGAAGCCCCTGGTTTAGAGAGAGCAAACTCATAATTTTCCCCGAAGCATTCTTCCAGGCCTCACCGCTGTCGGGTGCTGTGAATGTCATGTAGCTTCAAGGCAGGCATGAATACCGCCCTCAAAATGGGAAAGCAGGGCTAGTTCCAGCAGGCCCCGTTTTCATGGGCACACTCAGTGTACACCCCTGTTGTTTCTAACGAGTCCCAAGAGACACCGGTTACCCTGTGTTTCCTTCCGTGAATCAACTAATCGAAATACTGAGTGCCGCATCCAGCGAACTTTCTCCAACAAGGAACGCCGTAGCTGCTCCTCTGGGCCTGGGGCTGCCTGCAGAGACACAGAAGGAAGAGGACTTGAATTGCAGTAAGAACCCAAGCCGCCGTCCTCTAGGAGGCACGGTGACTTCAGTCAGGAGGTCCTGGATGGAATACGAAGACGAGGGTTACTCTGAGCGCTTCTCCGATTAGGCAATGCGTCAGACCTCCTCGCCATGTGGGATGTGCCAGAACGGTGTTCGTGAACGTGTGCAAGTGCTGAGGAAACCAAGCTGCTCAAAAGAGGGCAGTGCGTTTCCCTATGCTCGGCGTGCACAGAGGGGCTCTAAAGGGCTATGGGCCTGGATGTTGCTTAGCAGACCCAGGTGCACCTGGGGGTACTCAGTGTTCCTGCCGGGAACAGGGTGCCCCGGCTAGCCTCCCAGGTGTCCAGAAAGCTGTGCTGCCGTTAAAGGTATGCAGAGCAGAGGCCACCACCTCCTGGAAACTGCAGCATGCCTCCGCTTCTGCACGGCAAATCAGGGCCTTACTTCCAGGCATGGGTTCATGCTCGGTGTGCCGGTAGCGACACAGCATGCTAAGATGCTGACTTTCTCCTCGAGCAGAGGGACTTCAGGTACGAGGGCGGGCCTCGCAGTGTTCCAAGCAGAGGGTTCTCTCATGGCAGCTCACACAAGGGCCATGACAGAGTCTTCCTGGGCACTTCGCACTTACCAGCCATGTTGTCCTCAGGGCGCTCCAGGGCTCTGGAGGTCAGCCGCGCCTCGAGGAACACGCAGTGTGTTGTTGCCCAGCACTCGGCACACACAGAGGTCCTCCGAGGGATCAACCCATGGACCTCGACGTTGCTCAGCCGGCCCACAGTTGTCTGGAGGCACTCAGTGACCTTGGAGGGAAAATGAGGCACACCCGTGGGGCCTAGGAATCCCCGGACGTGTACTTCCTTTCAAAGAAAGCACGTAAGTGACTAAGAACTCATAGAAACAGCTGCATGCCTCCCTTTCTGCATGGCTACTCAGGGCCTAACCTGGAAGCGAGTTCTCTCGTTGAGGTTCCCTTTAGCTCTAGAGCCTGTCATGCGGACCGCCACCGCGGCCACGGAAGCGCCTGGTTTAGAGAGAGCAAACTCATAATTTTCCCCGAAGCATTCTTCCAGGGCTCACCGGTCTGTCGGGTTCCCGGAATGTCATTTAGCTTCAAGGCAGACATGAATGGCACCCTCAAAATGGGAAAGCAGGAATAGTTCCAGCAGGCCCCGTTTTCATGGGCACACTCAGCGTACATCCCTGTGGTTTCTAACGAGTCCAAAGAGACACCAGTTACCCTGTGTTTCCTTCCCTGGATCAACTCATCGATATAGGGAGACCCGCATCCAGCGAACTGTCTCCACCAAGGAACGCCGTAGCTGCTCCTCTGGGCCTGGGGCTGCCTGCAGTGACACAGAAGGAAGAGGACTTGAATTGCAGTAAGAACCCAAGCCGCCATCCTCTAGGAGGCACGGTGACTTCAGTCAGGAGGTCCTGGATGGAATGCGAAGACGAGGGTTACTGTGAGCGCAGCTCCGATTAGGGCAATGCGTAAGACCTCCGTGCCATGTGGGATGTGCCAGAACGGTGTTCGTGAACGTGTGCGAGTGCTGAGGAAACCAAGCTGCTCCAAAAGAGAGGGCAGTGCGTTTCCCTACGCTCGGCGTGCACAGAGGGGCTCTAAAGGTCGACGGGCCTGGATGTTGCTTAGCAGACCCAGGTGCACCTGGGGGTACTCAGTGTTCCTGCCGGGAACAGGGTGCCCCGGCTAGCCTCCCAGGTGTCCAGAAAGCTGTGCTGCCGTTAAAGGTATGCAGAGCAGAGGCCACCGCCTCCTGGAAACTGCAGCACGCCTCCGCTTCAGCACGGCAAATCAGGGCCTTACTTCCAGGCATGGGTTCATGCTCGGTGTGCCGGTAGCGACACAGCATGCTAAGATGCTGACTTTCTCCTCGAGCAGAGTGACTTCAGGTATGAGGGCGGGACTCGCACTGTTCCAAGCAGAGTGTTCTCTCATGGCAGCTCACACAAGGGCCATGACAGAGTCTTCCTGGGCACTTCGCACTCACCAGCCATGTTGTCCTCAGGGCGTTCCAGGGCTCTGGAGGTGAGCCGCTCCTCGAGGAACACGCAGTGTGTGTTTGCCCAGCACTCGGCACACACAGAGGTCCTCCGAGGGATCAACCCATGGACCTCGACGTTGCTCAGCCGGCCCACAGTTGTCTGGAAGCACTCAGTGACCTTGGAGGGAAAATGAGGCACACCCGTGGGGCCTAAGAATCCCCGGACGTGTACTTCCTTTCAAATAAAGCACGTAAGTGACTAAGAACTCATGGAAACAGCTGCATGCCTCCCTTTCTGCACGGCTACTCAGGGCCTAACCTGGAGGCGAGTTCTCACGTTGAGGTTCCCTTTACCTCTAGAGTCTGTCATGCTGACCCCCACTGCGGCCACGGAAGCGCCTGGTTTAGGGAGAGCAAACTCATAATTTTCCCCGAAGCATTCTTCCAGGGCTCACCGGTCTGTCGGGTGCCGGGAATGTCATTTAGCTTCAAGGCAGACATGAATGCCGCCCTCAAAATGGGAAAGCAGGAATAGTTCCAGCAGGCCCCGTTTTCATGGGCACACTCAGCGTACATCCCTGTGGTTTCTAACGAGTCCCAAGAGACACCGGTTACCCTGTGTTTCCTTCCCTGAATCAACTCATCGAAGTAGGGAGTCCCGCATCTAGCGAACTGTCTCCACCAAGGAATGCCGTAGCTGCTCCTCTGGGCCTGGGGTTGCCTGCAGTGACACAGAAGGAAGAGGACTTGAATTGCAGTAAGAACCCAAGCCGCCATACTCTAGGAGGCACGGTGACTTCAGTCAGGAGGTCCTGGATGGAATGCGAAGACGAGGGTTACTGTGAGCGCAGCTCCGAATAGGGCAACGCGTAAGACCTCAGCCCCATTTGGGATGTGCCAGAATGGTATTCGTGAACGTGTGCGAGTGCAGAAGAAACCAAGCTGCTCCAAAAGGAGGGCAGTGTGTTTCCCTACGCTCGGCAGGCACAGAGGGGCTCTAAAGGGCTATGGGCCTGGATGTTGCTTAGCAGACCCAGGTGCACCTGGGGGTACTCAGGGTTCCTGCCGGGAACAGGGTGCCCCGGCTAGCCTCCCAGGTGTCCAGAAAGCTGTGCTGCCGTTAAAGGTATGCAGAGCAGAGGCCACCGCCTCCTGGAAACTGCAGCACGCCTCCGCTTCTGCACGGCAAATCAGGGCCTTACTTCCAGGCATGGGTTCATGCTGGGTGTGCCGGTAGCGACACAGCATGCTAAGATGCTGACTTTCTCCTCGAGCAGAGTGACTTCAGGTACAAGGGCGGGCCTCGCAGTGTTCCAAGCCGAGTGTTCTCTCATGGCAGCTCACACAAGGGCCATGACAGAGTCTTCCTGGGCACTTCGCACTCACCAGCCATGTTGTCTTCAGGGCACTCCAGGGCTCTGGAGGTGAGCCGCTCCTCGAGGAACACGCAGTGTGTGGTTGCACAGCACTCGGCACGCACAGAGGTCCTCCGAGGGAATCACCCAATGGACCTCGACGTTGCTCAGCCGGCCCACAGGTGTCTGGAGGCACTCAGTGACCTTGGAGTGAAAATGATGCACACCCGTGGGGCCTATGAGTCCCCGGACGTGTACTTCCTTTAAAACAAAGCGCATAAGTCACTAAGATCTCCTAGAAACAGCTGCATGCCTCACTTTCTGCATGGCTACTCAGGGCCTAACCTGGAGGCGAGTTCTCACGTTGAGGTTCCCTTTAGCTCTAGAGCCTGTCATGCGGACCACCACCACGGCCAATGAAGCCCCTGGTTTAGAGAGAGCAAACTCATAATTTTCCCCAAAGCATTCTTCCAGGGCTCACTGGACTGTTGGGAGCCGGGAATGTCAGGGAGCTTCAAGGCAAGCATGAATGCAGCCCTCAAAATGGGAAAGCAGGGCTAGTTCCAGCAGGCCCCCGTTTTCATGGGCACACTCAGCGTACATCCCTGTGGTTTCTAACGAGTCCCAAGAGACACCGGTTACCCAGTGTTTCCTTCCCTGAATCAACTCATTGAAGTAGGCCGTCCCGCATCCAGCGAACTGTCTCCACCAAGGAACGCAGTAGCTGCTCCTCTGGGGCTGGGACTGCCTGCAGTGACACAGAAGGAAGAGGACTTGAATTGCAGTAAGAACCCAAGCCGCCATCCTCTAGAAGTCACGGTGACTTCAGTCAGGACGTCCTGGATGGAATGCGAAGACGAGGGTTACTCTGAGCGCAGCTCCTATTAGGGCAACGCGTAAGACCTGCGCGCCAAGTGGCATGTGCCAGAACGGTGTTCGTGAACGTGTGCGAGTGCTGAGGAAACCAAGCTGCTCCAAAAGACAGGGCAGTGTGTTTCCCTACGTGCGGCGTGCACAGAGGGGCTCTAAAGGGCTATGGGCCTGGATGTTGCTTAGCAGACCATGGTGCACCTGGGGGTACTCAGTGTTCCTGCTGGGAACAGGGTGCCCCGGCTAGCCTCCCAGGTGTCCAGAAAGCTGTGCTGCCGTTAAAGGTATGCAGAGCAGAGGCCACCGCCTCCTGGAAACTGCAGCACGCCTCCGCTTCTGCACGGCAAATCAGGGCCTTACTTCGAGGCATGGGTTCATGCTGGGTGTGCCGGTAGCGACACAGCATGTTAAGATGCTGACTTTCTCCTCGAGCAGAGTGACTTCAGGTAAAAGGGCGGGCCTCGCAGTGTTCCACGCACAGCATTCTCTCATGGCAGCTCACACAAGGGCCATGACAGAGTCTTCCTGGGCACTTCGCACTCACCAGCCATGTTGTCCTCAGGGCGCTCCAGGGCTCTGGAGGTGAACCGCTCCTCGAGGAACACGCAGTGTGTTGTTGCCCAGCACTCGGCACGCACAGAGGTCCTCCGAGGGATCAACCCATGGACCTCGACGTCGCTCAGCTGGACCACAGTTTTCTGGAGGCACTCAGTGACCTTGGAGGGAAAATGAGGCACACCCGTGGTGCCTAGGAATCCCCGGACGTTTACTTACTTTCAAATAAAGCACGTAAGCAACTAAGAACCCCTGGAAACAGCTGCATGCCTCCCTTTCTGCACGGCTACTCAGGGCCTAACCTGGAGGCGAGTTCTCACGTTGAGGTTCCCTTTAGCTCTAGAGCCTGTCATGCGGACCGCCACCGCGGCCACGGAAGCGCCTGGATTAGAGAGAGCAAACTCATAATTTTCCCTGAAGCATTCTTCCAGGGCTCACTGGTCTGTCGGGTGCCAGGAATGTCATTTAGCTTCAAGGCAGACATGAATGCCGCCCTCAAAATGGGAAAGCAGGAATAGTTCCAGCAGGCCCCGTTTTCATGGGCACACTCAGCGTATATCCCTGTGATTTCTAACGAGTCCCAAGAGACACCGGTTACCCTGTGTTTCCTTCCCTGGATCAACTCATCGATATAGGGAGACCCGCATCCAGCGAACTGTCTCCACCAAGGAACGCCGTAGCTGCTCCTCTGGGCCTGGGGCTGCCTGCAGTGACACAGAAGGAAGAGGACTTGAATTGCAGTAAGAACCCAAGCCGCCGTCCTCTAGGAGGCACGGTGACTTCAGTCAGGAGGTCCTGGATGGAATGCGAAGACGAGGGTTACTCTGAGCGCAGCTCCGATTAGGGCAATGCGTAAGACCTCCGTACCATGTGGGATGTGCCAGAACGGTGTTCATGAACGTGTGCGAGTTCTGAGGAAACCAAGCTGCTGCAAAAGAGAGGGCAGTGCGTTTCCCTACGCTCGGCATGCACAGAGGGGCTCTAAAGGTCTACGGGCCTGGATGTTGCTTAGCAGACCCAGGTGAACCTGCGGATACTCAGTGTTCCTGCCGGGAACAGGGTGCCCCGGCTAGCCTCCCAGGTGTCCAGAAAGCTGTGCTGCCATTAAAGCTATGCAGAGCAGAGGCCGCCGCCTCCTGGAAACTGCAGCACGCCTCCGCTTCTGCACGGCAAATCAGGGCCTTACTTCCAGGCATGGGTTCATGCTCAGTGTGCCGGTAGCGACACAGCATGCTAAGATGCTGACTTTCTCCTCGAGCAGAGTGACTTCAGGTATAAGGGCGTGCCTCGCAGTGTTCCACGCACAGCATTCTCTCATGGCAGCTCACACAAGGGCCATGACAGAGTCTTCCTGGGCACTTCGCACTCACCAGCCATGTTTTCCTCAGGGCGCTCCAGGGCTCTGGAGGTGAACCGCTCCTCGAGGAACGCGCAGTGCGTTGTTGTCCAGCACTCGGCACACACAGAGGTCCTCCGATGTCTCAACCCATGGACCTCGACGTTGCTCAGCTGGCCCACAGTTTTCTGGAGGCACTCAGTGACCTTGGAGGGAAAATGAGGCACACCCATGAGGCCTAGGATTCCCCGGACGAGTTCTTCCTTTAAAATAAAGCATGTAAGCGACTAAGAACTCATGGAAACAGCTGCATGCCTGCCTTCCTGTACGGCTACTCAGGGCCTAACGTGGTCGCGAGTTCTCACGTTGAGGTTCCCTTTAGCTCTAGAGCCTGTCATGCGGACCGCCACCGCGGCCACGGAAGCCCCTGGTTTAGAGAGAGCAAACTCATAATTTTCCCCGAAGCATTCTTCCAGGGCTCACTGGCCTGTCGGGTGCCTGGAATGTCATGTAGCTTCAAGGCAGGCATGAATGCAGCCCTCAAAATGGGAAAGCAGGGCTAGTTCCAGCAGGCTCCGTTTTCATGGGCACACTCAGCGTACATCCCTGTGGTTTATAACGAGTCCCAAGAGACACCGGTTACCCTGTGTTTCCTTCCCTGAATCAACTCATCGAAGTAGGGAGTCCCGCATCCAGCGAACTGTCTCCACCAAGGAACGCCGTAGCTGCTCCTCTGGGCCTGGGGCTGCCTGCAGTGACACAGAAGGAAGAGGACTTGAATTGCAGTAAGAACCCAAGCCGCCGTCCTCTAGGAGGCACGGTGACTTCAGTCAGGAGGTCCTGGATGGAATGCGAAGACGAGGGTTACTCTGAGCGCAGCTCCGAATAGGGCAACGCGTAAGACCTCAGCCCCATGTGGGATGTGCCAGAACGGTATTCGTGAACGTGTGCGAGTGCTGAGGAAACCAAGCTGCTCCAAAAGAGAGGGCAGTGTGTTTCCCTACGCTCGGCGTGCACAGAGGGGCTCTAAAGGTCTACGGGCCTGGATGTTGCTTAGCAGACCCAGGTGCACCTTGGGGTACTCAGTGTTCCTTCCGGGAACAGGATGCCCCGGCTAGCCTCCCAGGTGTCCAGAAAGCTGTGCTGCCGTTGAAGGTATGCAGAGCAGAGGCCGCCACCTCCTGGAAACTGCAGCACGCCTCCGCTTCTGCATGGCAAATCAGGGCCTTACTTCCAGGCATGGGTTCATGCTGGGTGTGTCGGTAGCAACACAGCATGCTAAGATGCTGCCTTTCTCCTCGAGCAGAGTGACTTCAGGTACAAGGGCAGGCCTTGCAGTGTTCCAAGCACAGCGTTCTCTCATGGCAGCTCACACAATGGCCATGACAGAGTCTTCCTGGGCACTTCGCACTCACCAGCCATGTTGTCCTCAGGGCGCTCGAGGGCTCTGGATGTGAGCCGCGCCTCGTGGAACGCGCAGTGTGTTGTTGCCCAGCACTCGGCACGCACAGAGGTCCTCCGAGTTCTCAACCCATGGACCTCGACGTTGCTCAGCTGGCCCACAGTTGTCTGGAGGCACTCAGTGAACTTGGAGGGATAATGAGGCACACCCATGGGGCATAGGATTCCCGGGACGTGTACTTCCTTTAAAATAAAGCACGTAAGCGACTAAGAACTCATGGAAACAGCTGCATGCCTCCCTTCCTGCACAGCTACTCAGGGCCTAACCTGGAGGCGAGTTCTCACGTTGAGGTTCCCTTTATCTCTAGAGCCTGTCATGCAGACTGCCACCGCGGCCACGGAAGCCCCTGGTTTAGAGAGAGCAAACTCATAATTTTCCCCGAAGCATTCTTCCAGGCCTCACCGGTGTCTGGTGCCGTGAATGTCATGTTGCTTCAAGGCAGGCATGAATGCCGCCCTCAAAATGGGAAAGCAGGGCTAGTTCCAGCAGGCCCGTTTTCATGGGCACACTCAGTGTACATACCTGTGGTTTCTAACGAGTCCCAAGAGACACCGGTTACCCTGTGTTTCCTTCCGTGAATCAACTAATCGAAGTACGGAGTGCCGCATCCAGCGAACTTTCTCCAACAAGGAACGCCGTAGCTGCTCCTCTGGGCCTGGGGCTGCCTGCAGAGACACAGAAGGAAGAGGACTTGAATTGCAGTAAGAACCCAAGCCGCCATCCTCTAGGAGGCACAGTGACTTCAGTCAGGAGGTCCTGGATGGAATGCGAAGACGAGGGTTACTCTGAGCACTTCTCCGATTAGGGCAATGCGTAAGACCTCCGCGCCATGTGGGATGTGCCAGAACGGTGTTCGTGAACGTGTGCGAGTGCTGAGGAAACCAAGCTGCTCAAAAGAGGGCAGTGCGTTTCCCTACGCTCGGCGTGCACAGAGGGGCTCTAAAGGGCTGCGGGCCTGGATGTTGCTTAGCAGACCCAGGTGCACCTGGGGGTACTCAGTGTTCCTGCCGGGAACAGGGTGCCCCGGCTAGCCTCCCAGGTGTCCAGAAAGCTGTGCTGCCGTTAAAGGTATGCAGAGCAGAGGCCACCGCCTCCTGGAAACTGCAGCACGCCTCCGCTTCTGCACGGCAAATCAGGGCCTTACTTCGAGGCATGGGTTCATGCTGGGTGTGTCGGTAGCGACACAGCATGCTAAGATGCTGCCTTTCTCCTCGAGCAGAGTGACTTCAGGTAAAAGGGCGGGCCTCGCAGTGTTCCACGCACAGCATTCTCTCATGGCAGCTCACACAAGGGCCATGACAGAGTCTTCCTGGGCACTTCGCACTCACCAGCCATGTTGTCCTCAGGGCGCTCCAGGGCTCTGGAGGTCAGCCGCTCTTCGAGGAACGCGCAGTGTGTTGTTGCCCAGCACTCGGCACGCACAAAGGTCCTCCGAGGGATCAACCCATGGACCTCGACGTTGCTCAGCCGGCCCACAGTTGTCTGGAGGCACTCAGTGACCTTGGAGGGAAAATGAGGCACACCCGTGGTGCCTAGGAATCCCCGGACGTTTACTTACTTTCAAATAAAGCACGTAAGCAATTAAGAACCCCTGGAAACAGCTGCATGCCTCCCTTTCTGCACGGCTACTCAGGGCCTAACCTGGAGGCGAGTTCTCACGTTGAGGTTCCATTTAGCTCTAGAGCCTGTCATGCGGACCGCCACCGCGGCCACGGAAGCGCCTGGATTAGAGAGAGCAAACTCATAATTTTCCCTGAAGCATTCTTCCAGGGCTCACTGGTCTGTCGGGTGCCAGGAATGTCATTTAGCTTCAAGGCAGACATGAATGCCGCCCTCAAAATGGGAAAGCAGGAATAGTTCCAGCAGGCCCCGTTTTCATGGGCACACTCAGCGTACATCCCTGTGATTTCTAACGAGTCCCAAGAGACACCGGTTACCCTGTGTTTCCTTCCCTGGATCAACTCATCGATATAGGGAGACCCGCATCCAGCGAACTGTCTCCACCAAGGAACGCCGTAGCTGCTTCTCTGGGCCTGGGGCTGCCTGCAGTGACACAGAAGGAAGAGGACTTGAATTGCAGTAAGAACCCAAGCCGCCGTCCTCTAGGAGGCACGGTGACTTCAGTCAGGAGGTCCTGGATGGAATGTGAAGACGAGGGTTACTCTGAGTACAGCTCCGATTAGGGCAATGCGTAAGACCTCTGTACCATGTGGGATGTGCCAGAACGGTGTTCATGAACGTGTGCGAGTTCTGAGGAAACCAAGCTGCTCCAAAAGAGAGGGCAGTGCGTTTCCCTACGCTCGGCATGCACAGAGGGGCTCTAAAGGTCTACGGGCCTGGATGTTGCTTAGCAGACCCAGGTGAACCTGCGGATACTCAGTGTTCCTGCCGGGAACAGGGTGCCCCGGCTAGCCTCCCAGATGTCCAGAAAGCTGTGCTGCCATTAAAGCTATGCAGAGCAGAGGCCGCCGCCTCCTGGAAACTGCAGCACGCCTCCGCTTCTGCACGGCAAATCAGGGCCTTACTTCCAGGCATGGGTTCATGCTCAGTGTGCCGGTAGCGACACAGCATGCTAAGATGCTGACTTTCTCCTCGAGCAGAGTGACTTCAGGTATAAGGGCGTGCCTCGCAGTGTTCCACGCACAGCATTCTCTCATGGCAGCTCACACAAGGGCCATGACAGAGTCTTCCTGGGCACTTCGCACTCACCAGCCATGTTTTCCTCAGGGCGCTCCAGGGCTCTGGAGGTGAACCGCTCCTCGAGGAACGCGCAGTGCGTTGTTGTCCAGCACTCGGCACACACAGAGGTCCTCCGATGTCTCAACCTATGGACCTCGACGTTGCTCAGCTGGCCCACAGTTTTCTGGAGGCACTCAGTGACCTTGGAGGGAAAATGAGGCACACCCATGAGGCCTAGGATTCCCCGGACGAGTTCTTCCTTTAAAATAAAGCACGTAAGCGACTAAGAACTCATGGAAACAGCTGCATGCCTGCCTTCCTGTACGGCTACTCAGGGCCTAACGTGGTCGCGAGTTCTCACGTTGAGGTTCCCTTTAGCTCTAGAGCCTGTCATGCGGATCGCCACCGCGGCCACGGAAGCCCCTGGTTTAGAGAGAGCAAACTCATAATTTTCCCCGAAGCATTCTTCCAGGGCTCACTGGCCTGTCGGGTGCCTGGAATGTCATGTAGCTTCAAGGCAGGCATGAAGCAGCCCTCAAAATGGGAAAGCAGGGCTAGTTCCAGCAGGCTCCGTTTTCATGGGCACACTCAGCGTACATCCCTGTGGTTTATAACGAGTCCCAAGAGACACCGGTTACCCTGTGTTTCCTTCCCTGAATCAACTCATCGAAGTAGGGAGTCCCGCATCCAGCGAACTGTCTCCACCAAGGAACGCCGTAGCTGCTCCTCTGGGCCTGGGGCTGCCTGCAGTGACACAGAAGGAAGAGGACTTGAATTGCAGTAAGAACCCAAGCCGCCGTCCTCTAGGAGGCACGGTGACTTCAGTCAGGAGGTCCTGGATGGAATGCGAAGACGAGGGTTACTCTGAGCGCAGCTCCGAATAGGGCAACGCGTAAGACCTCAGCCCCATGTGGGATGTGCCAGAACGGTATTCGTGAACGTGTGCGAGTGCTGAGGAACCCAAGCTGCTCCAAAAGAGAGGGCAGTGTGTTTCCCTACGCTCGGCGTGCACAGAGGGGCTCTAAAGGTCTACGGGCCAGGATGTTGCTTAGCAGACCCAGGTGCACCTCGGGGTACTCAGTGTTCCTTCCGGGAATAGGATGCCCCGGCTAGCCTCCCAGGTGTCCAGAAAGCTGTGCTGCCGTTGAAGGTATGCAGAGCAGAGGCCGCCACCTCCTGGAAACTGCAGCACGCCTCCGCTTCTGCATGGCAAATCAGGGCCTTACTTCCAGGCATGGGTTCATGCTGGGTGTGTCGGTAGCGACACAGCATGCTAAGATGCTGCCTTTCTTCTCGAGCAGAGTGACTTCAGGTACAAGGGCAGGCCTTGCAGTGTTCCAAGCACAGCGTTCTCTCATGGCAGCTCACACAATGGCCATGACAGAGTCTTCCTGGGCACTTCGCACTCACCAGCCATGTTGTCCTCAGGGCGCTCGAGGGCTCTGGATGTGAGCCGCGCCTCGTGGAACGCGCAGTGTGTTGTTGCCCAGCACTCGGCACGCACAGAGGTCCTCCGAGGTCTCAACCCATGGACCTCGACGTTGCTCAGCCGGCCCACAGTTGTCTGGAGGCACTCAGTGAACTTGGAGGGATAATGAGGCACACCCATGGGGCATAGGATTCCCGGGACGTGTACTTCCTTTAAAATAAAGCACGTAAGCGACTAAGAACTCATGGAAACAGCTGCATGCCTCCCTTCCTGCACAGCTACTCAGGGCCTAACCTGGAGGCGAGTTCTCACGTTGAGGTTCCCTTTATCTCTAGAGCCTGTCATGCAGACTGCCACCGCGGCCACGGAAGCCCCTGGTTTAGAGAGAGCAAACTCATAATTTTCCCTGAAGCATTCTTCCAGGCCTCACCGGTGTCTGGTACCGTGAATGTCATGTTGCTTCAAGGCAGGCATGAATGCCGCCCTCAAAATGGGAAAGCAGGGCTAGTTCCAGCAGGCCCGTTTTCATGGGCACACTCAGTGTACATACCTGTGGTTTCTAACGAGTCCCAAGAGACACCGGTTACCCTGTGTTTCCTTCCGTGAATCAACTAATCGAAGTACGGAGTGCCGCATCCAGCGAACTTTCTCCAACAAGGAACGCCGTAGCTGCTCCTCTGGGCCTGGGGCTGCCTGCAGAGACACAGAAGGAAGAGGACTTGAATTGCAGTAAGAACCCAAGCCGCCATCCTCTAGGAGGCACAGTGACTTCAGTCAGGAGGTCCTGGATGGAATGCGAAGACGAGGGTTACTCTGAGCACTTCTCCGATTAGGGCAATGCGTAAGACCTCCGCGCCATGTGGGATGTGCCAGAACGGTGTTCGTGAACGTGTGCGAGTGCTGAGGAAACCAAGCTGCTCAAAAGAGGGCAGTGCGTTTCCCTACGCTCGGCGTGCACAGAGGGGCTCTAAAGGGCTGCGGGCCTGGATGTTGCTTAGCAGACCCAGGTGCACCTGGGGGTACTCAGTGTTCCTGCCGGGAACAGGGTGCCCCGGCTAGCCTCCCAGGTGTCCAGAAAGCTGTGCTGCCGTTAAAGGTATGCAGAGCAGAGGCCACCGCCTCCTGGAAACTGCAGCACGCCTCCGCTTCTGCTCGGCAAATCAGGGCCTTACTTCCAGGCATGGGTTCATGCTCGGTGTGCCGGTAGCGACACAGCATGCTAAGATGCTGACTTTCTCCTCGAGCAGAGTGACTTCAGGTACGAAGGCGGGCCTCGCAGTGTTCCAAGCAGAGTGTTCTCTCATGGCAGCTCACACAAGGGTCATGACAGAGTCTTCCTGGGCACTTCATACTCACCAGCCATGTTGTCCTCAGGGCGCTCCAGGGCTCTGGAGGTCAGCCGCTCCTCGAGGAACACGCAGTGTGTTGTTGCCCAGCACTCGGCACGCACAGAGGTCCTCCGAGGGATCAACCCATGGACCTCGACGTTGCTCAGCCGGCCCACAGTTGTCTGGAGGCACTCAGTGACCTTGGAGGGAAAATGAGGCACACCCGTGGGGCCTAGGAATCCCCGGACGTGTACTTCCTTTCAAATAAAGCACGTAAGTGACTAAGAACTCATGGAAACAGCTGCATGCCTCCCTTTCTGCACGGCTACTCAGGGCCTAACCTGGAGGCGAGTTCTCACGTTGAGGTTCCCTTTAGCTCTAGAGCCTGTCATGCAGACCAACACCATGGCCACGGAAACCCCTGGATTAGAGAGAGCAAACTCATAATTTTCCCCGAAGCATTCTTCCAGGGCTCACTGACCTGTCGGGAGCCGGGAATGTCATGTAGCATCAAGGAAGGCATGAATACAGCCCTCAAAATGGGAAAGCAGGTCTAGTCCAGGCAGGACCCCGTTTTCATGGGCACACTCAGCGTACATCCCTGTGGTTTCTAACGAGTCCCAAGAGACACCGGTTACCCTGTGTTTCCTTCCCTGGATCAACTCATCGATATAGGGAGTCCCGCATCCAGTGAACTGACTCCACCAAGGAACGCCGTAGCTGCTCCTCTGGGCCTGGGGCTGCCTGCAGTGACACAGAAGGAAGAGGACTTGAATTGCAGTAAGTACCCAAGCCGCCGTCCTCTAGGAGGCACGGTGACTTCAGTCAGGAGGTCCTGGATGGAATGCGAAGACGAGGGTTACTCTGAGTGCAGCTCCGATTAGGGCAATGCGTAAGACCTCCGTGCCATGTGGGATGTGCCAGAACGGTGTTCGTGAACGTGTGCGAGTGCTGAGGAAACCAAGCTGCTCCAAAAGAGAGGGCAGTGCGTTTCCCTACGCTCGGCGTGCACAGAGGGGCTCTAAAGGTCTACGGGCCTGGATGTTGCTTAGCAGACCCAGGTGCACCTGGGGATACTCAGTGTTCCTGCCGGGAACAGGGTGCCCCGGCTAGCCTCCCAGGTGTCCAGAAAGCTGTGCTGCCGTTAAAGGTATGCAGAGCAGAAGCCACCGCCTCCTGGAAACTGCAGCACGCCTCCGCTTCTGCACGGCAAATCAGGGCCTTACTTCCAGGCATGGGTTCATGCTCGGTGTGCCGGTAGCGACACAGCATGCTAAGATGCTGACTTTCTCCTCGAGCAGAGTGACTTCAGGTACAAGGGCGGGCCTCGCAGTGTTCCACACACAGCATTCTCTCATGGCAGCTCACACAAGGGCCATGACAGAGACTTCCTGGGCACTTCGCACTCACCAGCCATGTTTTCCTCAGGGCGCTCCAGGGCTCTGGAGGTGAACCGCTCCTCGAGGAATGCGCAGTGCGTTGTTGCCCAGCACTCGGCACACACAGAGGTCCTCCGAGGTCTCAACCCATGGACCTCGAAGTTGCTCACCTGGACCACAGTTGTCTGGAGGCACTCAGTGACCTTGGAGGGAAAATGAGGCACACCCGTGGGGCCTAGGATTCCCCGGACGAGTTCTTCCTTTAAAATAAAGCACGTAAGCAACTAAGAACTCATGGAAACAGCTGCATGCCTCCCTTCCTGCACGGCTACTCAGGGCCTAACCTGGAGGCAAGTTCTCACGTTGAGGTTCCCTTTAGCTCTAGAGCCTGTCATGCGGACCGCCACTGCGGCCACGGAAGCCCCTGGTTTAGAGAGAGCAAACTCATAATTTTCCCTGAAGCATTCTTCCAGGGCTCACTGGCCTGTCGGGTGCCTGGAATGTCATGTAGCTTCAAGGAAGGCATGAATGCAGCCCTCAAAATGGGAAAGCAGGGCTAGTTCCAGCAGGCCCGTTTTCATGGGCACACTCAGCGTACATCCCTGTGGTTTATAACGAGTCCCAAGAGACACCGGTTACCCTGTGTTTCCTTCCCTGAATCAACTCATCGAAGTATGGAGTCCCGCATCCAGCGAACTGTCTCCACCAAGGAACGCCGTAGCTGCTCCTCTGGGCCTGGGGCTGCCTGCAGTGACACAGAAGGAAGAGGACTTGAATTGCAGTAAGAACCCAAGCCACCGTCCTCTAGGAGGCACGGTGACTTCAGTCAGGAGGTCCTGGATGGAATGCGAAGACGAGGGTTACTCTGAGCGCAGCTCAGAATAGGGCAACGCGTAAGACCTTCGCGCCATGTGGCATGTGCCAGAACGGTGTTCGTGAACGTGTGAAAGTGCTGAGGAAACCAAGCTACTCAAAAGAGGGCAGTGCGTTTCCCTACGCTCGGCGTGCACAGAGGGGCTCTAAAGGGCTATGGGCCTGAAATTTGCTTAGCAGACCCAGGTGCACCTGGGGGTACTCATTGTTCCTGCCGGGAACAGGGTGCCCCAGCTAGCCTCCCAGGTGTCCAGAAAGTTCTGCTGCCGTTAAAGGTATGCAGAGCAGAGGCCACCGCCTCCTGGAAACTGCAGCACGCCTCCGCTTCTGCACGGCAAATCAGGGCCTTACTTCGAAGCATGGGTTAATGCTGGGTGTGCCGGTAGCGACACAGCATGTTAAGATGCTGACTTTCTCCTCGAGCAGAGTGACTTCAGGTAAAAGGGCGGGCCTCGCAGTGTTCCACGCACAGCATTCTCTCATGGCAGCTCACACAAGGGCCATGACAGAGTCTTCCTGGGCATTTCGCACTCACCAGCCATGTTGTCCTCAGGGCGTTCCAGGGCTCTGGAGGTGAGCCGCTCCTCGAGGAACACGCAGTGTGTGGTTGCCCAGCACTCGGCACACACAGAGGTCCTCTGAGGGATCAACCCATGGACCTCGACGTTACTCAGCCGGCCCACAGTTGTCTGGAGGCAGTCAGTGACCTTGGAGGGAAAATGAGGCACACCCGTGGGGCCTAAGAATCCCCGACGTGTACTTCCTTTCAAATAAAGCACGTAAGTGACTAAGAACTCATGGAAACAGCTGCATGCCTCCCTTTCTGCACGGCTACTCAGGGCCTAACCTGGAGGCGAGTTCTCACGTTGAGGTTCCCTTTAGCTCTGGAGCCTGTCATGCAGACCAACACCATGGCCACGGAAACCCCTGGATTAGAGAGAGCAAACTCATAATTTTCCCCGAAGCATTCTTCCAGGGCTCACTGGCCTGTCGGGAGCCGGGAATGTCATGTAGCATCAAGGAAGGCATGAATACAGCCCTCAAAATGGGAAAGCAGGTCTAGTCCAGGCAGGACCCCGTTTTCATGGACACACTCAGCGTACATCCCTGTGGTTTCTAACGAGTCCCAAGAGACACTGGTTACTCTGTGTTTCCTTCCCTGAATCAACTCATCGAAGTAGGGAGTCCCGCATCCAGCGAACTGTCTCCACCAAGGAACGCCATAGCTGCTCCTCTGGGCCTGGGGCTGCCTGCAGTGACACAGAAGGAAGAGGACTTGAATTGCAGTAAGAACCCAAGCCACCGTCCTCTAGGAGGCACGGTGACTTCAGTCAGGAGGTCCTGGATGGAATGCGAAGACGAGGGTTACTCTGAGCGCAGCTCCGAATAGGGCAACACGTAAGACCTTCGCCCCATGTGGCATGTGCCAGAACAGTGTTCGTGAATGTGTGCGAGTGCTGAGGAAACCAAGCTGCTCCAAAAGAGAGGGCAGTGCATTTCCTTACACTCGGCGTGCACAGAGGGGCTCTAAAGGGCTATGGGCCTGGATGTTGCTTAGCAGACCCATGTGCACCTGGGGGTACTCAGTGTTCCTGCCGGGAACAGGGTGCCCCGGCTAGCCTCCCAGGTGTCCAGAAAGCTGTGCTACCGTTAAAGGTATGCAGAGCAGAGGCCACCGCCTCCTGGAAACTGCAGCACGCCTCCGCTTCTGCACGGCAAATCAGGGCCTTACTTCCAGGCATGGGTTCATGCTGGGTGTGCCGGTAGCGACACAGCATGTTAAGATGCTGACTTTCTCCTCGAGCAGAGTGACTTCAGGTAAAAGGGCGGGCCTCGCAGTGTTCCACGCACAGCATTCTCTCATGGCAGCTCACACAAGGGCCATGACAGAGTCTTCCTGGGCACTTCGCACTCACCAGCCATGTTGTCCTCAGGGCGCTCCAGGGCTCTGGAGGTGAACCGCTCCTCGAGGAAAGCGCAGTGTGTTGTTGCCCAGCACTCGGCATGCACAGAGGTCCTCCGAGGGAATCACCCAATGGACCTCGACGTTGCTCAGCCGGCCCACAGGTGTCTGGAGGCACTCAGTGACCTTGGAGTGAAAATGATGCACACCCGTGGGGCCTATGAGTCCCCGGACGTGTACTTCCTTTAAAACAAAGCACGTAAGCGACTAAGAACTCCTGGAAACAGCTGCATGGCTCCCTTTCTGCCCGGCTACTCAGGGCCTAACCTGGAGGCGAGTTCTCACGTTGAGGTTCCCTTTAGCTCTAGAGCCTGTCATGCAGACCAACACCATGGCCACGGAAACCCCTGGATTAGAGAGAGCAAACTCATAATTTTCCCCGAAGCATTCTTCCAGGGCTCACTGGCCTGTCGGGAGCCGGGAATGTCATGTAGCATCAAGGAAGGCATGAATACAGCCCTCAAAATGGGAAAGCAGGTCTAGTCCTGGCAGGACCCCGTTTTCATGGGCACACTCAGCGTACATCCCTGTGGTTTCTAACGAGTCCCAAGAGACACCGGTTACCCAGTGTTTCCTTCCCTGAATCAACTCATTGAAGTAGGGAGTCCCGCATCCAGCGAACTGTCTCCACCAAGGAACGCAGTAGCTGCTCCTCTGGGGCTGGGACTGCCTGCAGTGACACAGAAGGAAGAGGACTTGAATTGCAGTAAGAACCCAAGCCGCCGTCCCCTAGGAGGCACGGTGACTTCAGTCAGAAGTTCCTGGATGGAATGCGAAGACGAGCGTTACTCTGAGTGCAGCTCTGATTAGGGCAATGCGTAAGACCTCCGCGCCATGTGGGATGTGCCAGAACGGTGTTCGTGAACGTGTGCGAGTGCAGAGGAAACCAAGCTGCTCCAAAAGGAGGGCAGTGTGTTTCCCTACGCTCGGCAGGCACAGAGGGGCTCTAAAGGGCTACGGGCCTGGATGTTGCTTAGCAGACCCAGGTGCACCTGGGGGTACTCAGTGTTCCTGCCGGGAACAGGGTGCCCCGGCTAGCCTCCCAGGTGTCCAGAAAGCTGTCCTGCCGTTAAAGGTATGCAGAGCAGAGGCCACCGCCTCCTGGAAACTGCAGCACGCCTCTGCTTCTGCACGGCAAATCAGGGCCTTACTTCCAGGCATGGGTTCATGCTGGGTGTGCCGGTAGCGACACAGCATGCTAAGATGCTGACTTTCTCCTCGAGCAGAGTGACTTCAGCTACGAGGGCGGGCCTCGCAGTGTTCCAAGCACTGCGTTCTCTCATGGCAGCTCACACAAGGGCCATGACAGAGTCTTCCTGGGCACTTCGCACTCACCAGCCATGTTGTCCTCAGGGCGCTCGAGGACTCTGGAGGTGAACCGCTCCTCGAGGAACGCGCAGTGTGTTGTTGCCCAGCACGCGGCACACACAGAGGTCCTCCGAGGGCTCAACCCATGGACCTCGACGTTTCTCAGCCGGCCCACAGTTGTCTGGAGGCACTCAGTGACCTTGGAGGGAAAATGAGGCACACCCGTGGGGCCTAGGATTCCCCGGACGTGTACTTCCTTTAAAATAAAGCACGTAAGCGACTAAGAACTCATGGAAACAGCTGCATGCCTCCCTTTATGCACGGCTACTCAGGGCCTAACCTGGAGGCGAGTTCTCACGTTGAGGTTCCCTTTAGCTCTAGAGCCTGTCATGCGGACCAACACTATGGCCACGGAAACCCCTGGATTAGAGAGAGCAAACTCATAATTTTCCCCTAAGCATTCTTCCAGGGTTCACTGGCCTGTTGGGAGCCGGAATGTCATGTAGCATCAAGGCAAGCATGAATACAGCCCTCAAAATGGGAAAGCAGGGCTAGTCCAGGCAGGACCCCGTTTTCATGGGCACATTCATCGTACATCCCTGTGGTTTCTAACGAGTCCCAAGAGACACCGGTTTCCTTGTGTTTCCTTCCCTGAATCAACTCATCGAAGTAGGGAGTCCCGCATCCAGCGAACTGTCTCCACCAAGGAACACCGTAGCTGCTCCTCTGGGCCTGGGGCTGCCTGCAGTGACACAGAAGGAAGAGGACTTGAATTGCAGTAAGAACCCAAGCCGCCATCCTCTAGAAGTCACGGTGACTTCAGTCAGGACGTCCTGGATGGAATGGGAAGACGAGGGTTACTCTGAGCGCAGCTCCGATTAGAGCAACGCGTAAGACCTTCGCGCCATGTGGCATGAGCCAGAACAGTGTTCGTGAACGTGTGCGAGTGCTGAGGAAACCAAGCTGCTCCAAAAGAGAGGGCAGTGTGTTTCCCTAGGCGCGGCGTGCACAGAGGGGCTCTAAAGGGCTATGGGCCTGGATGTTGCTTAAAGGACCAAGGTGCACCTGGGGGTACTCAGTGTTCCTGCCGGGAACAGGGTGCCCCGGCTAGCCTCCCAGGTGTCCAGAAAGCTGTGCTGCCGTTAAAGGTATGCAGAGCAGAGGGCACCGCCTCCTGGAAACTGCAGCACGCCTCCGCTTCTGCACGGCAAATCAGGGCCTTACTTCCAGGCATGGGTTCATGCACGGTGTGCCGGTAGCGACACAGCATGCTAAGATGCTGACTTTCTCCTCGAGCAGAGTGACTTCAGGTACGAGGGCGGGCCTCGCAGTATTCCAAGCAGAGTGTTCTCTTATGGCAGCTCACACAAGGGCCATGACAGAGTCTCCGTGGGCACTTCGCACTCACCAGCCATGTTGTCCTCAGGGCGTTCCAGGGCTCTGGAAGTGAGCCGCTCCTCGAGGAACACGCAGTGTGTGGTTGCCCAGCACTCGGCACGCACAGAGTTCCTCCGAGGGAATCACCCAATGGACCTCGACGTTGCTCAGCTGGCCCACAGGTGTCTGGATGCACTCAGTGACCTTGGAGTGAAAATGATGCACACCCGTGGGGCCTATGAGTCCCCGGACGTGTACTTCCTTTAAAACAAAGCGCATAAGTCACTAAGATCTCCTAGAAACAGCTGCATGCCTCACTTTCTGCATGGCTACTCAGGGCCTAACCTGGAGGCGAGTTCTCACGTTGAGGTTCCCTTTAGCTCTAGAGCCTGTCATGCGGACCACCACCACGGCCAATGAAGCCCCTGGTTTAGAGAGAGCAAACTCATAATTTTCCCCGAAGCATTCTTCCAGGGCTCACTGGCCTGTTGGGAGTCGGGAATGTCAGGGAGCTTCAAGGCAAGCATGAATGCAGCCCTCAAAATGGGAAAGGAGGGCTAGTTCCAGCAGGCCCCCGTTTTCATGGGCACACTCAGCGTACATCCCTGTGGTTTCTAACGAGTTCCAAGAGACACCGGTTACCCAGTGTTTCCTTCCCTGAATCAACTCATTGAAGTAGGGAGTCCCGCATCCAGCGAACTGTCTCCACCAAGGAACGCAGTAGCTGCTCCTCTGGGGCTGGGACTGCCTGCAGTGACACAGAAGGAAGAGGACTTGAATTGCAGTAAGAACCCAAGCCGCCGTCCCCTAGGAGGCACGGTGACTTCAGTCAGAAGTTCCTGGATGGAATGCGAAGACGAGCGTTACTCTGAGTGCAGCTCTGATTAGGGCAATGCGTAAGACCTCCGCGCCATGTGGGATGTGACAAAACGGTGTTCGTGAACGTGTGCAAGTGCTGAGGAAACCAAGCTGCTCAAAAGAGGGCAGTGCGTTTCCCTACGCTCGGCGTGCACAGAGGGGCTCTAAAGGTCTACGGACCTGGATGTTGCTTAGCAGACCCAGGTGCACCTGGGGGTACTCAGTGTTCCTGCCGGGAACAGGGTGCCCCGGCTAGCCTCCCAGGTGTCCAGAAAGCTGTGCTGCCGTTAAAGGTATGCAGAGCAGAGGCCACCGCCTCCTGGAAACTGCAGCATGCCTCCGCTTCTGCACGGCAAATCAGGGCCTTACTTCCAGTCATGGGTTCATGTTCGGTGTGTCAGTAGCGACACAGCAGGCTAAGATGCTGACTTTCTCCTCGAGCAGAGTGACTTCACGTACGAGGATGGGCCTCGCAGTGTTCCAAGCACAGCGTTGTCTCCTGGCAGCTCACACAAGGGCCATGACAGAGTCTTCCTGGGCACTTCGCACTGACCAGCCATGTTGTCCTCAGGGCGCTCGAGGGCTCTGGAGGTGAGCCGCTCCTCAAAGAACGCGCAGTGTGTTGTTGCCCAGCACTCGGCACGCACAGAGGTCCTCCGAGGGATCAACCCATGGAACTCGACGTTGCTCAGCTGGCCCACAGTTGTCTGGAGGAACTCAGTGACCTTGGAGGGAAAATGAGGCACACCCGTGGGGCCTCGGAATCCCCGGACGTGTACTTACTTTCAAATAAAGCACGTAAGCGACTAAGAACTCCTGGAAGCAGCTGCATGCCTCCCTTTCTGCACGGCTACTCAGGGCCTAAACTGGAGGCGAGTTCTCACGTTGAGGTTCCCTTTAGCTCTAGAGCCTGTCATGCAGACCAACACCATGGCCACGGAAACCCCTGGATTAGAGAGAACAAACTCATAATTTTCCCCGAAGCATTCTTCCAGGGCTCACTGGCCTGTCGGGAGCCGGGAATGTCACGTAGCATCAAGGAAGGCATGAATACAGCCCTCAAAATGGGAAAGCAGGTCTAGTCCTGGCAGGACCCCGTTTTCATGGGCACACTCAGCGTACATCCCTGTGGTTTCTAACGAGTCCCAAGAGACACCGGTTACTCTGTGTTTCCTTCCCTGAATCAACTCATCGAAGTAGGGAGTCCCACATCCAGCGAACTGTCTCCACCAAGGAACGCCATAGCTGCTCCTCTGGGCCTGTGGCTGCCTGCAGTGACACAGAAGGAAGAGGACTTGAATTGCACTAAGAACACAAGCCACCGTCCTCTAGGATGCACGGTGACTTCAGTCAGCAGGTCCTGGATGGAATGCGAAGACGAGGGTTACTCTGAGCGCAGCTCCGATTAGGGCAACGCGTAAGACCTCAGCCCCATGTGGCATGTGCCAGAACGGTGTTCGTGAACGTGTGCGAGTGCTGAGGAAACCAAGCTGCTCCAAAAGAGAGGGCAGTGCGTTTCCTTACACTCGGCGTGCACAGAAGGGCTCTAAAGGGCTATGGGCCTGGATGTTGCTTAGCAGACCCAGGTGCACCTGGGGGTACTCAGTGTTCCTGCCGGGAACAGGGTGCCCCGGCTAGCCTCCCACGTGTCCAGAAAGCTGTGCTGCCGTTAAAGGTATGCAGAGCAGAGGCCACCGCCTCCTGGAAACTGCAGCACGCCTCCGCTTCTGCACGGCAAATCAGGGCCTTACTTCCAGGCATGGGTTCATGCTCGGTGTGCCGGTAGCGACACAGCATGCTAAGATGCTGACTTTCTCCTCGAGCAGAGTGACTTCAGGTACGAGGGCGGGCCTTGCAGTGTTCCAAGCAGAGTGTTCTCTCATGGCAGCTCACACAAGGGCCATGACAGAGTCTTCCTGGGCACTTCGCACTCACCAGCCATGTTGTCTTCAGGGCACTCCAGGGCTCTGGAGGTGAGCCGCTCCTCGAGGAACACGCAGCGTGTGGTTGCCCAGCACTCGGCACGCACAGAGGTCCTCCGAGGGAATCACCCAATGGACCTCGACGTTGCTCAGCCGGCCCACAGGTGTCTGGAGGCACTCAGTGACCTTGGAGTGAAAATGATGCACACCCGTGGGGCCTATGAGTCCCCGGACGTGTACTTCCTTTAAAACAAAGCGCATAAGTCACTAAGATCTCCTAGAAACAGCTGCATGCCTCACTTTCTGCATGGCTACTCAGGGCCTAACCTGGAGGCGAGTTCTCACGTTGAGGTTCCCTTTAGCTCTAGAGCCTGTCATGTGGACCACCACCACGGCCAATGAAGCCCCTGGTTTAGAGAGAGCAAACTCATAATTTTCCCCGAAGCATTCTTCCAGGGCTCACTGGCCTGTTGGGAGCCGGGAATGTCAGGGAGCTTCAAGGCAAGCATGAATGCAGCCCTCAAAATGGGAAAGCAGGGCTAGTTCCAGCAGGCCCCCGTTTTCATGGGCACACTCAGCGTACATCCCTGTGGTTTCTAACGAGTCCCAAGAGACACCGGTTACCCAGTGTTTCCTTCCCTGAATCAACTCATTGAAGTAGGGAGTCCCGCATCCAGCGAACTGTCTCCACCAAGGAACGCCGTAGCTGCTCCTCTGGGGCTGGGGCTGCCTGCAGTGACACAGAAGGAAGAAGACTTGA
Organism: Leucopleurus acutus; assembly: GCF_964270905.1. Lineage (NCBI taxonomy): Eukaryota > Metazoa > Chordata > Mammalia > Artiodactyla > Delphinidae > Leucopleurus > Leucopleurus acutus. The sequence continues at coordinate 27,106 of NW_028138908.1, forward strand.
ATTGCAGTAAGAACCCAAGCCGCCGTCCTCTAGGAGGCACGGTGACTTCAGTCAGGAGGTCCTGGATGGAATGCGAAGACGAGGGTTACTCTGAGCGCAGCTCCGATTAGGGCAACGCGTAAGACCTCAGCCCCATGTGGGATGTGACAGAACGGTGTTCGTGAACGTGTGCGAGTGCTGAGGAAACCAAGCTCCTCCAAAAGACAGGGCAGTGCGTTTCCCTACGCTCGGCGTGCACAGAGGGACTCTAAAGGGCTACGGGCCTGGATGTTGCTTAGCAGACCCAGGTGCACCTGGGGGTACTCAGTGTTCCTGCCGGGAACAGGGTGCCCCGGCTAGCCTCCCAGGTGTCCAGAAAGCTGTGCTGCCATTAAAGTTATGCAGAGCAGAAGCTACCGCCTCCTGGAAACTGCAGCACGCCTCCGCTTCTGACGGCAAATCAGGACCTTACTTCCAGGCATGGGTTCATGCTGGGTGTGCCGGTAGCTACACAGCATGCTAAGATGCTGACTTTCTCCTCGAGCAGAGTGACTTCAGTTACGAGGGTGGGCCTCGCAGTGTTCCAAGCACTGCGTTCTCTCATGGCAGCTCACACAAGGGCCATGACAGAGTCTTCCTGGGCACTTCGCACTCACCAGCCATGTTGTCCTGAGGGCATTCGAGGGCTCTGGAGATGTAGTGCTCCTCAAGGAACGCGCAGTGTGTGGTTGCCCAGCACTCGGCACGCACAGAGGTCCTCCGAGGGAATCACCCAATGGACCTCGATGTTGCTCAGCTGGCCCACAGGTGTCTGGAGGCACTCAGTGACCTTGGAGTGAAAATGATGCACACCCGTGGGGCCTATGAGTCCCCGGACGTGTACTTCCTTTAAAACAAAGCGCATAAGTCACTAAGATCTCCTAGAAACAGCTGCATGCCTCACTTTCTGCATGGCTACTCAGGGCCTAACCTGGAGGCGAGTTCTCACGTTGAGGTTCCCTTTAGCTCTAGAGCCTGTCATGCGGACCACCACCGCGGCCAATGAAGCCCCTGGTTTAGAGAGAGCAAACTCATAATTTTCCCCGAAGCATTCTTCCAGGGCTCACTGGCCTGTTGGGAGTCGGCAATGTCAGGGAGCTTCAAGGCAAGCATGAATGCAGCCCTCAAAATGGGAAAGGAGGGCTAGTTCCAGCAGGCCCCCGTTTTCATGGGCACACTCAGCGTACATCCCTGTGGTTTCTAACGAGTTCCAAGAGACACCGGTTACCCAGTGTTTCCTTCCCTGAATCAACTCATTGAAGTAGGGAGTCCCGCATCCAGCGAACTGTCTCCACCAAGGAACGCAGTAGCTGCTCCTCTGGGGATGGGACTGCCTGCAGTGACACAGAAGGAAGAGGACTTGAATTGCAGTAAGAACCCAAGCCGCCGTCCCCTAGGAGGCACGGTGACTTCAGTCAGAAGTTCCTGGATGGAATGCGAAGACGAGCGTTACTCTGAGTGCAGCTCTGATTAGGGCAATGCGTAAGACCTCCGCGCCATGTGGGATGTGCCAGAACGGTGTTCGTGAACGTGTGCAAGTGCTGAGGAAACCAAGCTGCTCAAAAGAGTGCAGTGCGTTTCCCTACGCTCGGCGTGCACAGAGGGGCTCTAAAGGTCTACGGACCTGGATGTTGCTTAGCAGACCCAGGTGCACCTGGGGGTACTCAGTGTTCCTGCCGGGAACAGGGTGCCCCGGCTAGCCTCCCAGGTGTCCAGAAAGCTGTGCTGCCGTTAAAGGTATGCAGAGCAGAGGCCACCGCCTCCTGGAAACTGCAGCATGCCTCCACTTCTGCACGGCAAATCAGGGCCTTACTTCCAGGCATGGGTTCATGTTCGGTGTGTCAGTAGCGACACAGCATGCTAAGATGCTGACTTTCTCCTCGAGCAGAGTGACTTCACGAACGAGGATGGGCCTCGCAGTGTTCCAAGCACAGCGTTGTCTCCTGGCAGCTCACACAAGGGCCATGACAGAGTCTTCCTGGGCACTTCGCACTCACCAGCCATGTTGTCCTCAGGGCGCTCCAGGGCTCTGGAGGTGAACCGCTCCTCGAGGAAAGCGCAGTGTGTTGTTGCCCAGCACTCGGCACGCACAGAGGTCCTCCGAGGGATCAACCCATGGACCTCGACGTTGCTCAGCTGGCCCACAGTTGTCTGGAGGAACTCAGTGACCTTGGAGGGAAAATGAGGCACACCCGTGGGGCCTAGGATTCCCCGGACGAGTTCTTCCTTTAAAATAAAGCGCGTAAGCGACTAAGAACTCCTGGAAACAGCTGCATGCCTCCCTTTCTGCCCGACTACTCAGGGCCTAACCCGGAGGCGAGTTCTTACGTTGAGGTTCCCTTTAGCTCTAGAGCCTGTCATGCGGACCGCCACCGCGGCCACGGAAGCCCCTGGTTTAGAGAGAGCAAACTCATAATTTTCCCTGAAGCATTCTTCCAGGGCTCACTGGCCTGTCGGGTGCCGGGAATGTCATGTAGCTTCAAGGCAGGCATGAATGCAGCCCTCAAAATGGGAAAGCAGGGCTAGTTCCAGCAGGCCCCGTTTTCATGAGCACACTCAGCGTACATCCCTGTGGTTTCTAACGAGTCCCAAGAGAAACCGGTTACCCTGTGTTTCCTTCTCTGAATCAACTCATCGAAGTAGGGAGTCCCACATCCAGTGAACTGTCTCCACCAAGGAACGCCGTAGCTGCTCCTCTGGGGCTGGGGCTGCCTGCAGTGATACAGAAGGAAGAAGACTTGAATTGCAGTAAGAACCCAAGCCGCCGTCCTCTAGGAGGCACGGTGACTTCAGTCAGGAGGTCCTGGATGGAATGCGAAGACGAGGGTTACTCTGAGCGCAGCTCCGATTAGGGCAACGCGTAAGACCTCAGCCCCATGTGGGATGTGCCAGAACGGTGTTCGTGAACGTGTGCGAGTGCTGAGGAAACCAAGCTGCTCCAAAAGACAGGGCAGTGCGTTTCCCTATGCTCGGCGTGCACAGAGGGACTCTAAAGGGCTACGGGCCTGGATGTTGCTTAGCAGACCCAGGTGCACCTGGGGGTACTCAGTGTTCCTGCCGGGAACAGGGTGCCCCGGCTAGCCTCCCAGGTGTCCAGAAAGCTGTGCTGCCATTAAAGTTATGCAGAGCAGAAGCTACCGCCTCCTGGAAACTGCAGCACGCCTCCGCTTCTGACGGCAAATCAGGACCTTACTTCCAGGCATGGGTTCATGCTGGGTGTGCCGGTAGCTACACAGCATGCTAAGATGCTGACTTTCTCCTCAAGCAGAGTGACTTCAGGTACGAGGGCGGGCCTCGCAGTGTTCCAAGCACCGCGTTCTCTCATGGCAGCTCACACAAGGGCCATGACAGAGTCTTCGTGGGCACTTCGCACTCACCAGCCATGTTGTCTTCAGGGCACTCCAGGGCTCTGGAGGTGAGCCGCTCCTCGAGGAACACGCAGTGTGTGGTTGCCCAGCACTCAGCACGCACAGAGGTCCTCCGAGGGAATCACCCAATGGACCTCGACGTTGCTCAGCCGGCCCACAGGTGTCTGGAGGCACTCAGTGACCTTGGAGTGAAAATGATGCACACCCGTGGGGCCTATGAGTCCCCGGACTTGTACTTCCTTTAAAACAAAGCGCATAAGTCACTAAGATCTCCTAGAAACAGCTGCATGCTTCATTTTCTGCATGGCTACTCAGGGCCTAACCTGGAGGCGAGTTCTCACGTTGAGGTTCCCTTTAGCTCTAGAGCCTGTCATGCGGACCATCACCACGGCCAATGAAGCCCCTGGTTTAGAGAGAGCAAACTCATAATTTTCCCCGAAGCATTCTTCCAGGGCTCACTGGCCTGTTGGGAGCTGGGAATGTCAGGGAGCTTCAAGGCAAGCATGAATGCAGCCCTCAAAATGGGAAAGCAGGAATAGTTCCAGCAGGCCCCAGTTTTCATGGGCACACTCAGCGTACATCCTTGTGGTTTCTAACGAGTCCCAAGAGACACCGGTTACCCAGTGTTTCCTTCCCTGAATCAACTCATTGAAGTAGGGAGTCCCGCATCCAGCGAACTGTTTCCACCAAGGAACGCAGTAGCTGCTCCTCTGGGGCTGGGTCTGCCTGCAGTGACACAGAAGGAAGAGGACTTGAATTGCAGTAAGAACCCAAGCCGCCGTCCCCTAGGAGGCACGGTGACTTCAGTCAGAATTTCCTGGATGGAATGCGAAGACGAGCGTTACTCTGAGTGCAGCTCTGATTAGGGCAATGCGTAAGACCTCCGCGCCATGTGGGATGTGACAGAACGGTGTTCGTGAACGTGTGCGAGTGCAGAGGAAACCAAGCTGCTCCAAAAGGAGGGCAGTGTGTTTCCCTACGCTCGGCAGGCACAGAGGGGCTCTAAAGGGCTACGGGCCTGGATGTTGCTTAGCAAACCCAGGTGCACCTGGGGGTACTCAGTGTTCCTGCCGGGAACAGGGTGCCCCGGCTAGCCTCCCAGGTGTCCAGAAAGCTGTCCTGCCATTAAAGGTATGCAGAGCAGAGGCCACCGCCTCCAGGAAACTGCAGCACGCCTCTGCTTCTGCACGGCAAATCAGGGCCTTACTTCCAGGCATGGGTTCATGCTGGGTGTGCCGGTAGCGACACAGCATGCTAAGATGCTGACTTTCTCCTCGAGCAGAGTGACTTCAGGTACGAGGGCGGGCCTCGCAGTGTTCCAAGCACTGCGTTCTCTCATGGCAGCTCACACAAGGGCCATGACAGAGTCTTCCTGGGCACTTCGCACTCACCAGCCATGTTGTCCTCAGGGTGCTTGAGGGCTCTGGAGGTGAACCGCTCCTCGAGGAATGCGCAGTGTGTTGTTGCCCAGCACGCGGCACACACAGAGGTCCTCCGAGGTCTCAACCCATGGACCTCGACGTTGCTCAGCTGGCCCACAGTTGTCTGGAGGCACTCAGTGACCTTGGAGGGAAAATGAGGCACACCCGTGGGGCCTAGGATTCCCCGGACGAGTTCTTCCTTTAAAATAAAGCACGTAAGCAACTAAGAACTCATGGAAACAGCTGCATGCCTCCCTTCCTGCACAGCTGCTCAGGGCCTAACCTGGAGGTGAGTTCTCACGTTGAGGTTCCCTTTATCTCTAGAGCCTGTCATGCGGACCGCCACCGCGGCCACGGAAGCCCCTGGTTTAGAGAGAGCAAACTCATAATTTTCCCCGAAGCATTCTTCCAGGCCTCACCGCTGTCGGGTGCTGTGAATGTCATGTAGCTTCAAGGCAGGCATGAATACCGCCCTCAAAATGGGAAAGCAGGGCTAGTTCCAGCAGGCCCCGTTTTCATGGGCACACTCAGTGTACACCCCTGTTGTTTCTAACGAGTCCCAAGAGACACCGGTTACCCTGTGTTTCCTTCCGTGAATCAACTAATCGAAATACTGAGTGCCGCATCCAGCGAACTTTCTCCAACAAGGAACGCCGTAGCTGCTCCTCTGGGCCTGGGGCTGCCTGCAGAGACACAGAAGGAAGAGGACTTGAATTGCAGTAAGAACCCAAGCCGCCGTCCTCTAGGAGGCACGGTGACTTCAGTCAGGAGGTCCTGGATGGAATACGAAGACGAGGGTTACTCTGAGCGCTTCTCCGATTAGGCAATGCGTCAGACCTCCGCGCCATGTGGGATGTGCCAGAACGGTGTTCGTGAACGTGTGCAAGTGCTGAGGAAACCAAGCTGCTCAAAAGAGGGCAGTGCGTTTCCCTATGCTCGGCGTGCACAGAGGGGCTCTAAAGGGCTATGGGCCTGGATGTTGCTTAGCAGACCCAGGTGCACCTGGGGGTACTCAGTGTTCCTGCCGGGAACAGGGTGCCCCGGCTAGCCTCCCAGGTGTCCAGAAAGCTGTGCTGCCGTTAAAGGTATGCAGAGCAGAGGCCACCACCTCCTGGAAACTGCAGCATGCCTCCGCTTCTGCACGGCAAATCAGGGCCTTACTTCCAGGCATGGGTTCATGCTCGGTGTGCCGGTAGCGACACAGCATGCTAAGATGCTGACTTTCTCCTCGAGCAGAGGGACTTCAGGTACGAGGGCGGGCCTCGCAGTGTTCCAAGCAGAGGGTTCTCTCATGGCAGCTCACACAAGGGCCATGACAGAGTCTTCCTGGGCACTTCGCACTTACCAGCCATGTTGTCCTCAGGGCGCTCCAGGGCTCTGGAGGTCAGCCGCGCCTCGAGGAACACGCAGTGTGTTGTTGCCCAGCACTCGGCACACACAGAGGTCCTCCGAGGGATCAACCCATGGACCTCGACGTTGCTCAGCCGGCCCACAGTTGTCTGGAGGCACTCAGTGACCTTGGAGGGAAAATGAGGCACACCCGTGGGGCCTAGGAATCCCCGGACGTGTACTTCCTTTCAAAGAAAGCACGTAAGTGACTAAGAACTCATAGAAACAGCTGCATGCCTCCCTTTCTGCATGGCTACTCAGGGCCTAACCTGGAAGCGAGTTCTCTCGTTGAGGTTCCCTTTAGCTCTAGAGCCTGTCATGCGGACCGCCACCGCGGCCACGGAAGCGCCTGGTTTAGAGAGAGCAAACTCATAATTTTCCCCGAAGCATTCTTCCAGGGCTCACCGGTCTGTCGGGTTCCCGGAATGTCATTTAGCTTCAAGGCAGTCATGAATGGCACCCTCAAAATGGGAAAGCAGGAATAGTTCCAGCAGGCCCCGTTTTCATGGGCACACTCAGCGTACATCCCTGTGGTTTCTAACGAGTCCAAAGAGACACCAGTTACCCTGTGTTTCCTTCCCTGGATCAACTCATCGATATAGGGAGACCCGCATCCAGCGAACTGTCTCCACCAAGGAACGCCGTAGCTGCTCCTCTGGGCCTGGGGCTGCCTGCAGTGACACAGAAGGAAGAGGACTTGAATTGCAGTAAGAACCCAAGCCGCCATCCTCTAGGAGGCACGGTGACTTCAGTCAGGAGGTCCTGGATGGAATGCGAAGACGAGGGTTACTCTGAGCGCAGCTCCGATTAGGGCAATGCGTAAGACCTCCGTGCCATGTGGGATGTGCCAGAACGGTGTTCGTGAACGTGTGCGAGTGCTGAGGAAACCAAGCTGCTCCAAAAGAGAGGGCAGTGCGTTTCCCTACGCTCGGCGTGCACAGAGGGGCTCTAAAGGGCTACGGGCCTGGATGTTGCTTAGCAGACCCAGGTGCACCTGGGGGTACTCAGTGTTCCTGCCGGGAACAGGGTGCCCCGGCTAGCCTCCCAGGTGTCCAGAAAGCTGTGCTGCCGTTAAAGGTATGCAGAGCAGAGGCCACCGCCTCCTGGAAACTGCAGCATGCCTCCACTTCTGCACGGCAAATCAGGGCCTTACTTCCAGGCATGGGTTCATGTTCGGTGTGTCAGTAGCGACACAGCATGCTAAGATGCTGACTTTCTCCTCGAGCAGAGTGACTTCACGAACGAGGATGGGCCTCGCAGTGTTCCAAGCACAGCGTTGTCTCCTGGCAGCTCACACAAGGGCCATGACAGAGTCTTCCTGGGCACTTCGCACTCACCAGCCATGTTGTCCTCAGGGCGCTCCAGGGCTCTGGAGGTGAACCGCTCCTCGAGGAAAGCGCAGTGTGTTGTTGCCCAGCACTCGGCACGCACAGAGGTCCTCCGAGGGATCAACCCATGGACCTCGACGTTGCTCAGCTGGCCCACAGTTGTCTGGAGGAACTCAGTGACCTTGGAGGGAAAATGAGGCACACCCGTGGGGCCTAGGATTCCCCGGACGAGTTCTTCCTTTAAAATAAAGCGCGTAAGCGACTAAGAACTCCTGGAAACAGCTGCATGCCTCCCTTTCTGCCCGACTACTCAGGGCCTAACCCGGAGGCGAGTTCTTACGTTGAGGTTCCCTTTAGCTCTAGAGCCTGTCATGCGGACCGCCACCGCGGCCACGGAAGCCCCTGGTTTAGAGAGAGCAAACTCATAATTTTCCCTGAAGCATTCTTCCAGGGCTCACTGGCCTGTCGGGTGCCGGGAATGTCATGTAGCTTCAAGGCAGGCATGAATGCAGCCCTCAAAATGGGAAAGCAGGGCTAGTTCCAGCAGGCCCCGTTTTCATGAGCACACTCAGCGTACATCCCTGTGGTTTCTAACGAGTCCCAAGAGAAACCGGTTACCCTGTGTTTCCTTCTCTGAATCAACTCATCGAAGTAGGGAGTCCCACATCCAGTGAACTGTCTCCACCAAGGAACGCCGTAGCTGCTCCTCTGGGGCTGGGGCTGCCTGCAGTGATACAGAAGGAAGAAGACTTGAATTGCAGTAAGAACCCAAGCCGCCGTCCTCTAGGAGGCACGGTGACTTCAGTCAGGAGGTCCTGGATGGAATGCGAAGACGAGGGTTACTCTGAGCGCAGCTCCGATTAGGGCAACGCGTAAGACCTCAGCCCCATGTGGGATGTGCCAGAACGGTGTTCGTGAACGTGTGCGAGTGCTGAGGAAACCAAGCTGCTCCAAAAGACAGGGCAGTGCGTTTCCCTATGCTCGGCGTGCACAGAGGGACTCTAAAGGGCTACGGGCCTGGATGTTGCTTAGCAGACCCAGGTGCACCTGGGGGTACTCAGTGTTCCTGCCGGGAACAGGGTGCCCCGGCTAGCCTCCCAGGTGTCCAGAAAGCTGTGCTGCCATTAAAGTTATGCAGAGCAGAAGCTACCGCCTCCTGGAAACTGCAGCACGCCTCCGCTTCTGACGGCAAATCAGGACCTTACTTCCAGGCATGGGTTCATGCTGGGTGTGCCGGTAGCTACACAGCATGCTAAGATGCTGACTTTCTCCTCAAGCAGAGTGACTTCAGGTACGAGGGCGGGCCTCGCAGTGTTCCAAGCACCGCGTTCTCTCATGGCAGCTCACACAAGGGCCATGACAGAGTCTTCGTGGGCACTTCGCACTCACCAGCCATGTTGTCTTCAGGGCACTCCAGGGCTCTGGAGGTGAGCCGCTCCTCGAGGAACACGCAGTGTGTGGTTGCCCAGCACTCAGCACGCACAGAGGTCCTCCGAGGGAATCACCCAATGGACCTCGACGTTGCTCAGCCGGCCCACAGGTGTCTGGAGGCACTCAGTGACCTTGGAGTGAAAATGATGCACACCCGTGGGGCCTATGAGTCCCCGGACTTGTACTTCCTTTAAAACAAAGCGCATAAGTCACTAAGATCTCCTAGAAACAGCTGCATGCTTCACTTTCTGCATGGCTACTCAGGGCCTAACCTGGAGGCGAGTTCTCACGTTGAGGTTCCCTTTAGCTCTAGAGCCTGTCATGCGGACCATCACCACGGCCAATGAAGCCCCTGGTTTAGAGAGAGCAAACTCATAATTTTCCCCGAAGCATTCTTCCAGGGCTCACTGGCCTGTTGGGAGCTGGGAATGTCAGGGAGCTTCAAGGCAAGCATGAATGCAGCCCTCAAAATGGGAAAGCAGGAATAGTTCCAGCAGGCCCCAGTTTTCATGGGCACACTCAGCGTACATCCTTGTGGTTTCTAACGAGTCCCAAGAGACACCGGTTACCCAGTGTTTCCTTCCCTGAATCAACTCATTGAAGTAGGGAGTCCCGCATCCAGCGAACTGTTTCCACCAAGGAACGCAGTAGCTGCTCCTCTGGGGCTGGGTCTGCCTGCAGTGACACAGAAGGAAGAGGACTTGAATTGCAGTAAGAACCCAAGCCGCCGTCCCCTAGGAGGCACGGTGACTTCAGTCAGAATTTCCTGGATGGAATGCGAAGACGAGCGTTACTCTGAGTGCAGCTCTGATTAGGGCAATGCGTAAGACCTCCGCGCCATGTGGGATGTGACAGAACGGTGTTCGTGAACGTGTGCGAGTGCAGAGGAAACCAAGCTGCTCCAAAAGGAGGGCAGTGTGTTTCCCTACGCTCGGCAGGCACAGAGGGGCTCTAAAGGGCTACGGGCCTGGATGTTGCTTAGCAAACCCAGGTGCACCTGGGGGTACTCAGTGTTCCTGCCGGGAACAGGGTGCCCCGGCTAGCCTCCCAGGTGTCCAGAAAGCTGTCCTGCCATTAAAGGTATGCAGAGCAGAGGCCACCGCCTCCAGGAAACTGCAGCACGCCTCTGCTTCTGCACGGCAAATCAGGGCCTTACTTCCAGGCATGGGTTCATGCTGGGTGTGCCGGTAGCGACACAGCATGCTAAGATGCTGACTTTCTCCTCGAGCAGAGTGACTTCAGGTACGAGGGCGGGCCTCGCAGTGTTCCAAGCACTGCGTTCTCTCATGGCAGCTCACACAAGGGCCATGACAGAGTCTTCCTGGGCACTTCGCACTCACCAGCCATGTTGTCCTCAGGGTGCTTGAGGGCTCTGGAGGTGAACCGCTCCTCGAGGAATGCGCAGTGTGTTGTTGCCCAGCACGCGGCACACACAGAGGTCCTCCGAGGTCTCAACCCATGGACCTCGACGTTGCTCAGCTGGCCCACAGTTGTCTGGAGGCACTCAGTGACCTTGGAGGGAAAATGAGGCACACCCGTGGGGCCTAGGATTCCCCGGACGAGTTCTTCCTTTAAAATAAAGCACGTAAGCAACTAAGAACTCATGGAAACAGCTGCATGCCTCCCTTCCTGCACAGCTGCTCAGGGCCTAACCTGGAGGTGAGTTCTCACGTTGAGGTTCCCTTTATCTCTAGAGCCTGTCATGCGGACCGCCACCGCGGCCACGGAAGCCCCTGGTTTAGAGAGAGCAAACTCATAATTTTCCCCGAAGCATTCTTCCAGGCCTCACCGCTGTCGGGTGCTGTGAATGTCATGTAGCTTCAAGGCAGGCATGAATACCGCCCTCAAAATGGGAAAGCAGGGCTAGTTCCAGCAGGCCCCGTTTTCATGGGCACACTCAGTGTACACCCCTGTTGTTTCTAACGAGTCCCAAGAGACACCGGTTACCCTGTGTTTCCTTCCGTGAATCAACTAATCGAAATACTGAGTGCCGCATCCAGCGAACTTTCTCCAACAAGGAACGCCGTAGCTGCTCCTCTGGGCCTGGGGCTGCCTGCAGAGACACAGAAGGAAGAGGACTTGAATTGCAGTAAGAACCCAAGCCGCCGTCCTCTAGGAGGCACGGTGACTTCAGTCAGGAGGTCCTGGATGGAATACGAAGACGAGGGTTACTCTGAGCGCTTCTCCGATTAGGCAATGCGTCAGACCTCCGCGCCATGTGGGATGTGCCAGAACGGTGTTCGTGAACGTGTGCAAGTGCTGAGGAAACCAAGCTGCTCAAAAGAGGGCAGTGCGTTTCCCTATGCTCGGCGTGCACAGAGGGGCTCTAAAGGGCTATGGGCCTGGATGTTGCTTAGCAGACCCAGGTGCACCTGGGGGTACTCAGTGTTCCTGCCGGGAACAGGGTGCCCCGGCTAGCCTCCCAGGTGTCCAGAAAGCTGTGCTGCCGTTAAAGGTATGCAGAGCAGAGGCCACCACCTCCTGGAAACTGCAGCATGCCTCCGCTTCTGCACGGCAAATCAGGGCCTTACTTCCAGGCATGGGTTCATGCTCGGTGTGCCGGTAGCGACACAGCATGCTAAGATGCTGACTTTCTCCTCGAGCAGAGGGACTTCAGGTACGAGGGCGGGCCTCGCAGTGTTCCAAGCAGAGGGTTCTCTCATGGCAGCTCACACAAGGGCCATGACAGAGTCTTCCTGGGCACTTCGCACTTACCAGCCATGTTGTCCTCAGGGCGCTCCAGGGCTCTGGAGGTCAGCCGCGCCTCGAGGAACACGCAGTGTGTTGTTGCCCAGCACTCGGCACACACAGAGGTCCTCCGAGGGATCAACCCATGGACCTCGACGTTGCTCAGCCGGCCCACAGTTGTCTGGAGGCACTCAGTGACCTTGGAGGGAAAATGAGGCACACCCGTGGGGCCTAGGAATCCCCGGACGTGTACTTCCTTTCAAAGAAAGCACGTAAGTGACTAAGAACTCATAGAAACAGCTGCATGCCTCCCTTTCTGCATGGCTACTCAGGGCCTAACCTGGAAGCGAGTTCTCTCGTTGAGGTTCCCTTTAGCTCTAGAGCCTGTCATGCGGACCGCCACCGCGGCCACGGAAGCGCCTGGTTTAGAGAGAGCAAACTCATAATTTTCCCCGAAGCATTCTTCCAGGGCTCACCGGTCTGTCGGGTTCCCGGAATGTCATTTAGCTTCAAGGCAGTCATGAATGGCACCCTCAAAATGGGAAAGCAGGAATAGTTCCAGCAGGCCCCGTTTTCATGGGCACACTCAGCGTACATCCCTGTGGTTTCTAACGAGTCCAAAGAGACACCAGTTACCCTGTGTTTCCTTCCCTGGATCAACTCATCGATATAGGGAGACCCGCATCCAGCGAACTGTCTCCACCAAGGAACGCCGTAGCTGCTCCTCTGGGCCTGGGGCTGCCTGCAGTGACACAGAAGGAAGAGGACTTGAATTGCAGTAAGAACCCAAGCCGCCATCCTCTAGGAGGCACGGTGACTTCAGTCAGGAGGTCCTGGATGGAATGCGAAGACGAGGGTTACTCTGAGCGCAGCTCCGATTAGGGCAATGCGTAAGACCTCCGTGCCATGTGGGATGTGCCAGAACGGTGTTCGTGAACGTGTGCGAGTGCTGAGGAAACCAAGCTGCTCCAAAAGAGAGGGCAGTGCGTTTCCCTACGCTCGGCGTGCACAGAGGGGCTCTAAAGGGCTACGGGCCTGGATGTTGCTTAGCAGACCCAGGTGCACCTGGGGGTACTCAGTGTTCCTGCCGGGAACAGGGTGCCCCGGCTAGCCTCCCAGGTGTCCAGAAAGCTGTGCTGCCGTTAAAGGTATGCAGAGCAGAGGCCACCGCCTCCTGGAAACTGCAGCACGCCTCCGCTTCTGCACGGCAAATCAGGGCCTTACTTCCAGGCATGGGTTCATGCTCGGTGTGCCGGTAGCGACACAGCATGCTAAGATGCTGACTTTCTCCTCGAGCAGAGTGACTTCAGGTATGAGGGCGGGACTCGCACTGTTCCAAGCAGAGTGTTCTCTCATGGCAGCTCACACAAGGGCCATGACAGAGTCTTCCTGGGCACTTCGCACTCACCAGCCATGTTGTCCTCAGGGCGTTCCAGGGCTCTGGAGGTGAGCCGCTCCTCGAGGAACACGCAGTGTGTGTTTGCCCAGCACTCGGCACACACAGAGGTCCTCCGAGGGATCAACCCATGGACCTCGACGTTGCTCAGCCGGCCCACAGTTGTCTGGAAGCACTCAGTGACCTTGGAGGGAAAATGAGGCACACCCGTGGGGCCTAAGAATCCCCGGACGTGTACTTCCTTTCAAATAAAGCACGTAAGTGACTAAGAACTCATGGAAACAGCTGCATGCCTCCCTTTCTGCACGGCTACTCAGGGCCTAACCTGGAGGCGAGTTCTCACGTTGAGGTTCCCTTTACCTCTAGAGTCTGTCATGCTGACCCCCACTGCGGCCACGGAAGCGCCTGGTTTAGGGAGAGCAAACTCATAATTTTCCCCGAAGCATTCTTCCAGGGCTCACCGGTCTGTCGGGTGCCGGGAATGTCATTTAGCTTCAAGGCAGACATGAATGCCGCCCTCAAAATGGGAAAGCAGGAATAGTTCCAGCAGGCCCCGTTTTCATGGGCACACTCAGCGTACATCCCTGTGGTTTCTAACGAGTCCCAAGAGACACCGGTTACCCTGTGTTTCCTTCCCTGAATCAACTCATCGAAGTAGGGAGTCCCGCATCCAGCGAACTGTCTCCACCAAGGAACACCGTAGCTGCTCCTCTGGGCCTGGGGCTGCCTGCAGTGACACAGAAGGAAGAGGACTTGAATTGCAGTAAGAACCCAAGCCACCGTCCTCTAGGAGGCACGGTGACTTCAGTCAGGAGGTTCTGAATGGAATGCGAAGACGAGGGTTACTCTGAGCGCAGCTCCGAATAGGGCAACGCGTAAGAGCTTCGCGCCATGTGGCATGTGCCAGAACGGTGTTCGTGAACGTGTGCGAGTGCTGAGGAAACCAAGCTGCTCCAAAAGAGAGGGCAGTGCGTTTCCTTACACTCGGCGTGCACAGAGGGGCTCTAAAGGGCTATGGGCCTGGATGTTGCTTAGCAGACCCAGGTGCACCTGGGGGTACTCAGTGTTCCTGCCGGGAACAGGGTGCCCCGGCTAGCCTCCCAGGTGTCCAGAAAGCTGTGCTGCCGTTAAAGTTGTGCAGAGCAGAGGCCACAGCCTCCTGGAAATTGCAGCACGCCTCCGCTTCTGCACGGCAAATCAGGGCCTTACTTCCAGGCATGGGTTCATGCTGGGTGTGCCGGTAGCGACACAGCATGCTAAGATGCTGACTTTCTCCTCGAGCAGAGTGACTTCAGGTACGAGGGCGGGCCTCGCAGTGTTCCAAGCAGAGTGTTCTCTCATGGCAGCTCACACAAGGGCCATGACAGAGTCTTCCTGGGCACTTCGCACTCACCAGCCATGTTGTCCTCAGGGCGCTCCAGGGCTCTGGAGGTGAACCGCTCCTCGAGGAACGCGCAGTGTGTTGTTGCCCAGCACTCGGCACGCACTGAGGTCCTCCGAGGGATCAACCCATGGACCTCGACGTTGCTCAGCTGGCCCACAGTTGTCTGGAGGCACTCAGTGACCTTGGAGGGAAAATGAGGCACACCCGTGGGTCCTAGGAATCCCCGGACGTGTACTTCCTTTCAAATAAAGCACGTAAGCGACTAAGAACTCCTGGAAATAGCTGCATGCCTCCCTTTCTGCACGGCTACTCAGGGCCTAACCTGGAGGCGAGTTCTCACGTTGAGGTTCCCTTTAGCTCTAGAGCCTGTCATGCGGACCGCCACCGCGGCCACGGAAGCGCCTGGTTTAGAGAGAGCAAACTCATAATTTTCCCCGAAGCATTCTTCCAGGGCTCACCGGTCTGTCGGGTGCCGGGAATGTCATTTAGCTTCAAGGCAGACATGAATGCCGCCCTCAAAATGGGAAAGCAGGGCTAGTTCCAGCAGGCCCCGTTTTCATAGGCACACTCAGCGTACATCCCTGTGGTTTCTAACGAGTCCAAAGAGACACCGGTTACCCTGTGTTTCCTTCCCTGGATCAACTCATCGATATAGGAAGACCCGCATCCAGCGAACTGTCTCCACCAAGAAACGCCGTAGCTGCTCCTCTGGGCCTGGGGGTGCCTGCAGTGACACAGAAGGAAGAGAACTTGAATTGCAGTAAGAACCCAAGCCGCCGTCCTCTAGGAGGCACGGTGACTTCAGTCAGGAGGTCCTGGATGGAATGCGAAGACGAGGGTTACTCTGAGCGCAGCTCCGATTAGGGCAATGCGTCAGACCTGCGTGCCATGTGGGATGTGCCAGAACGGTGTTCGTGAACGTGTGCGAGTGCTGAGGAAACCAAGCTGCTCCAAAAGAGAGGGCAGTGTGTTTCCCTACGCTCGGCATGCACAGAGGGTCTCTAAAGGGCTACGGGCCTGGATGTTGCTTAGCAGACCCAGGTGCACCTGGGGGTACTCAGTGTTCTTGCCGGGAACAGGGTGCCCCGGCTAGCCTCCCAGGTGTCCAGAAAGCTGTGCTGCCGTTAAAGGTATGCAGAGCAGAGGCCACCACCTCCTGGAAACTGCAGCACGCCTCCGCTTCTGCATGGCAAATCAGGGCCTTACTTCCAGGCATGGGTTCATGCTGGGTGTGTCGGTAGCGACACAGCATGCTAAGTTGCTGCCTTTCTCCTCGAGCAGAGTGACTTCAGGTACAAGGGCAGGCCTTGCAGTGTTCCAAGCACAGCGTTCTCTAATGGCAGCTCACACAAGGGCCATGACAGTGTCTTCCTGGGAACTTCGCACTCACCAGCCATGTTGTCCTCAGGGCGCTCGAGGGCTCTGGATGTGAGCCGCGCCTCGTGGAATGCGCAGTGTGTTGTTGCCCAGCACTCGGCACACACAGAGGTCCTCCGAGGTCTCAACCCATGGACCTCGACGTTGCTCAGCTGGACCACAGGTGTCTGGAGGCACTCAGTGACCTTGGAGGGAAAATGAGGCACACCCGTGGGGCCTAGGATTCCCCGGACGAGTTCTTCCTTTAAAATAAAGCACGTAAGCAACTAAGAACTCATGGAAACAGCTGCATGCCTCCCTTCCTGCACGGCTACTCAGGGCCTAACCTGGAGCCGAGTTCTCACGTTCAGGTTCCCTTTATCTCTAGAGCCTGTCATGCGGACCGCCACTGCGGCCACGGAAGCCCCTGGTTTAGTTATAGCAAACTCATAATTTTCCCCGAAGCATTCTTCCAGGCCTCACCGGTGTCTGGTGCCGTGAATGTCATGTAGCTTCAAGGCAGGCATGAATGCCGCCCTCAAAATGGGAAAGCAGGGCTAGTTCCAGCAGGCCCCGTTTTCATGGGCACACTCAGCGTACATCCCTGTGGTTTCTAACGAGTCCCAAGAGACACCGGTTACCCTGTGTTTCCTTCCCTGGATCAACTCATCGATATAGGGAGACCCGCATCCAGCGAACTGTCTCCACCAAGGAACGCCGTAGCTGGTCCTCTGGGCCTGGGGCTGCCTGCACTGACACAGAAGGAAGAGGACTTGAATTGCAGTAAGAACCCAAGCCGCCGTCCTCTAGGAGGCACGGTGACTTCAGTCAGGAGGTCCTGGATGGAATGCGAAGACGAGGGTTACTCTGAGCGCAGCTCCGAATAGGGCAACGCGTAAGACCTCCGTGCCATGTGGGATGTGCCAGAACGGTGTTCGTGAACGTGTGCAAGTGCTGAGGAAACCAAGCTGCTCCAAAAGAGAGGGCAGTGCGTTTCCCTACGCTCGGCGTGCACAGAGGGGCTCTAAAGGTCTACGGGCCTGGATGTTGCTTAGCAGACCCAGGTGCACCTGGGGGTACTCAGTGTTCCTGCCGGGAACAGGGTGCCCCGGCTAGCCTCCCAGGTGTCCAGAAAGCTGTGCTGCCGTTAAAGGTATGCACAGCAGAGGCCACCGCCTCCTGGAAACTGCAGCATGCCTCCGCTTCTGCACGGCAAATCAGGGCATTACTTCCAGGCATGGGTTCATGCTCGGTGTGCCGGTAGCGACACAGCATGCTAAGATGCTGACTTTCTCCTCGAGCAGAGTGACTTCAGGTACAAGGGCGGGCCTCGCAGTGTTCCACGCACAGCATTCTCTCATGGCAGCTCACACAAGGGCCATGACAGAGTCTTCCTGGGCACTTCGCACTCACCAGCCATGTTGTCCTCAGGGCGCTCCAGGGCTCTGGAAGTGAACCGCTCCTCGAGGAACGCGCACTGCGTTGTTTCCCAGCACTCGGCACACACAGAGGTCCTCCGAGGTCTCAACCCATGGACCTCGACGTTGCTCAGCTGGACCACAGTTGTCTGGAGGCACTCAGTGACCTTGGAGGGAAAATGAGGCACACCCGTGGGGCCTAGGATTCCCCGGACGAGTTCTTCCTTTAAAATAAAGCACGTAAGCAACTAAGAACTCATGGAAACAGCTGCATGCCTCCCTTCCTGCACGGCTACTCAGGGCCTAACCTGGAGCCGAGTTCTCACGTTCAGGTTCCCTTTAGCTCTAGAGCCTGTTATGCGGACCGCCACTGCGGCCACGGAAGCCCCTGGTTTAGAGAGAGCAAACTCATAATTTTCCCCGAAGCATTCTTCCAGGGCTCACTGGCCTGTCGGGTGCCTGGAATGTCATGTAGCTTCAAGGCAGGCATGAATGCAGCCCTCAAAATGGGAAAGCAGGGCTAGTTCCAGCAGGCCCCGTTTTCATGGGCACACTCAGCGTACATCCCTGTGGTTTCTAACGAGTCCCAAGAGACACCAGTTACCCTGTGTTTCCTTCCCTGAATCAACTAATCGAAGTACGGAGTGCCGCATACAGCGAACTTTCTCCAACAAGGAATGCCGTAGCTGCTCCTCTGGGCCTGGGGCTGCCTGCAGAGACACAGAAGGTAGAGGACTTGAATTGCAGTAAGAACCCAAGCCGCCGTCCTCTAGGATGCACGGTGACTTCAGTCAGGAGGTCCTGGATGGAATGCGAAGACGAGGGTTACTCTGAGCGCTTCTCCGATTAGGGCAATGCGTAAGACCTCCGCGCCATGTGGGATGTGCCAGAACGGTGTTCGTGAACGTGTGAAAGTGCTGAGGAAACCAAGCTGCTCAAAAGAGGGCAGTGCGTTTCCCTACGCTCGGCATGCACAGAGGGGCTCTAAAGGGCTACGGGCCTGGATGTTGCTTAGCAGACCCAGGTGCACCTGGGGGTACTCAGTGTTCCTGCCGGGAACAGGGTGCCCCGGCTAGCCTCCCAGGTGTCCAGAAAGTTGTGCTGCCATTAAAGGTATGCAGAGCAGAGGGCACCGCCTCCTGGAAACTGCAGCACGCCTCCGCTTCTGCACGGCAAATCAGAGCCTTACTTCGAGGCATGGGTTAATGCTGGGTGTGCCGGTAGCGACACAGCATGTTAAGATGCTGACTTTCTCCTCGAGCAGAGTGACTTCAGGTAAAAGGGCGGGCCTCGCAGTGTTCCACGCACAGCATTCTCTCATGGCAGCTCACACAAGGGCCATGACAGAGTCTTCCTGGGCACTTCGCACTCACCAGCCATGTTGTCCTCAGGGCGCTCCAGGGCTCTGGAGGTGAACCGCTCCTCGAGGAACGCGCAGTGTGTTGTTGCCCAGCACTCGGCACGCACAGAGGTCCTCCGAGGGATCAACCCATGGACCTCGACGTTGCTCAGCTGGCCCACAGTTGTCTGGAGGCACTCAGTGACCTTGGAGGGAAAATGAGGCACACCCGTGGGGCCTAGGAATCCCCGGACATGTACTTACTTTCAAATAAAGCACGTAAGCGACTAAGAACTCCTGGAAACAGCTGCATGCCTCCCTTTCTGCACGGCTACTCAGGGCCTAACCTGGAGGCGAGTTCTCACGTTGAGGTTCCCTTTAGCTCTAGAGCCTGTCATGCGGACCGCCACCGCGGCCACGGAAGCGCCTGGTTTAGAGAGAGGAAACTCATAATTTTCCCCGAAGCATTCTTCCAGGGCTCACCGGTCTGTCGGGTGCCCGGAATGTCATTTAGCTTCAAGGCAGACATGAATGCCACCCTCAAAATGGGAAAGCAGGAATAGTTCCAGCAGGCCCCGTTTTCATGGGCACACTCAGCGTACATCCCTGTGGTTTCTAACGAGTCCAAAGAGACACCGGTTACCCTGTGTTTCCTTCCCTGGATCAACTCATCGATATAGGGAGACCCGCATCCAGCGAACTGTCTCCACCAAGGAACGCCGTAGCTGCTCCTCTGGGGCTGGGGCTGCCTGCAGTGACACAGAAGGAAGAAGACTTGAATTGCAGTAAGAACCAAAGCCGCCGTCCTCTAGGAGGCACGGTGACTTCAGTCAGGAGGTCCTGGATGGAATGCGAAGACGAGGGTTACTCTGAGCGCAGCTCCGATTAGGGCAATGCGTAAGACCTCCGTGCCATGTGGGATGTGCCAGAACGGTGTTCGTGAACGTGTGCGAGTGCTGAGGAAACCAAGCTCCTCCAAAAGAGAGGGCAGTGCGTTTCCCTACGCTCGGGGTGCACAGAGGGGCTCTAAAGGGCTACGGGCCTGGATGTTGCTTAGCAGACCCAGGTGCACCTGGGGGTACTCAGTGTTCTTGCCGGGAACAGGGTGCCCCGGCTAGCCTCCCAGGTGTCCAGAAAGCTGTGCTGCCGTTAAAGGTATGCAGAGCAGAGGCCACCGCCTCCTGGAAACTGCAGCACGCCTCCGCTTCTGCACGGCAAATCAGGGCCTTACTTCCAGGCATGGGTTCATGCTCGGTGTGCCGGTAGCGACACAGCATGCTAAGATGCTGACTTTCTCCTCGAGCAGAGTGACTTCAGGTATGAGGGCGGGCCTTGCAGTGTTCCAAGCAGAGTGTTCTCTCATGGCAGCTCACACAAGGGCCATGACAGAGTCTTCCTGGGCACTTCGCACTCACCAGCCATGTTGTCCTCAGGGCGTTCCAGGGCTTTGGAGGTGAGCCGCTCCTCGAGGAACACGCAGTGTGTGTTTGCCCAGCACTCGGCACAAACAGAGGTCCTCCGAGGGATCAACCCATGGACCTCGACGTTGCTCAGCCGGCCCACAGTTGTCTGGAGGCACTCAGTGACCTTGGAGGGAAAATGAGGCACACCCGTGGGGCCTAAGAATCCCCGGACGTGTACTTCCTTTCAAATAAAGCACGTAAGTGACTAAGAACTCATGGAAACAGCTGCATGCCTCCCTTTCTGCACGGCTACTCAGGGCCTAACCTGGAGGCGAGTTCTCACGTTGAGGTTCCCTTTAGCTCTAGAGCCTGTCATGCAGACCAACACCATGGCCACGGAAACCCCTGGATTAGAGAGAGCAAACTCATAATTTTCCCTGAAGCATTCTTCCAGGCCTCACCGGTGTCTTGTGCCGTGAATGTCATGTAGCTTCAAGGCAGGCATGAATGCCGCCCTCAAAATGGGAAAGCAGGGCTAGTTCCAGCAGGCCCCGTTTTCATGGGCACACTCAGCGTACATCCCTGTGGTTTCTAACGAGTCCCAAGAGACACCGGTTACCCTGTGTTTCCTTCCCTGGATCAACTCATCGATATAGGGAGACCCGCATACAGCGAACTGTCTCCACCAAGGAACGCCGTAGCTGCTCCTCTGGGCCTGGGGCTGCCTGCAGTGACACAGAAGGAAGAGGACTTGAATTGCAGTAAGAACCCAAGCCGCCATCCTCTAGGAGGCACGGTGACTTCAGTCAGGAGGTCCTGGATGGAATGCGAAGACGAGGGTTACTCTGAGCGCAGCTCCGATTAGGGCAATGCGTAAGAACTCCGTGCCATGTGGGATGTGCCAGAACGGTGTTCGTGAACGTGTGCGAGTGCTGAGGAAACCAAGCTGCTCCAAAAGAGAGGGCAGTGCGTTTCCCTACGCTCGGCGTGCACAGAGGGGCTCTAAAGGTCTACGGGCCTGGATGTTGCTTAGCAGACCCAGGTGCACCTGGGGGTACTCAGTGTTCCTGCCGGGAACAGGGTGCCCCGGCTAGCCTCCCAGGTGTCCAGAAAGCTGTGCTGCCGTTAAAGGTACGCAGAGCAGAGGCCACCGCCTCCTGGAAACTGCAGCATGCCTCCGCTTCTGCACGGCAAATCAGGGCCTTACTTCCAGGCATGGGTTCATGCACGGTGTGCCGGTAGCGACACAGCATGCTAAGATGCTGACTTTCTCCTCGAGCAGAGTGACTTCAGGTACAAGGGCGGGCCTCGCAGTGTTCCACGCACAGCATTCTCTCATGGCAGCTCACACAAGGGCCATGACAGAGTCTTCGTGGGCACTTCGCACTCACCAGCCATGTTGTCCTCAGGGCGCTCCAGGGCTCTGGAGGTGAACCGCTCCTCGAGGAACGCGCAGTGCGTTGTTGCCCAGCACTCGGCACACACAGAGGTCCTCCGAGGTCTCAACCCATGGACCTCGATGTTGCTCAGCTGGACCACAGTTGTCTGGAGGCACTCAGTGACCTTGGAGGGAAAATGAGGCACACCCGTGGGGCCTAGGATTCCCCGGACGAGTTCTTCCTTTAAAATAAAGCACGTAAGTGACTAAGAACTCCTGGAAACAGCTGAATGCCTCTCTTTCTGCACGGCTACTCAGGGCCTAACCTGGAGGCGAGTTCTCACGTTGAGGTTCCCTTTAGCTCTAGAGCCTGTCATGCGGACCGCCACCGCGGCCACGGAAGCGCCTGGTTTAGAGAGAGCAAACTCATAATTTTCCCCGAAGCATTCTTCCAGGGCTCACCGGTCTGTCGGGTGCCCGGAATGTCATTTAGCTTTAAGGCAGACATGAATGCCACCCTCAAAATGGGAAAGCAGAAATAGTTCCAGCAGGCCCCGTTTTCATGGGCACACTCAGCGTACATCCCTGTGGTTTCTAACGAGTCCAAAGAGACACCGGTTACCCTGTGTTTCCTTCCGTAAATCAACTAATCGAAGTACGGAGTGCCGCATCCAGCGAACTTTCTCCAACAAGGAACGCCGTAGCTGCTCCTCTGGGCCTGGGGCTGCCTGCAGTGACACAGAAGGAAGAGGACTTGAATTGCAGTAAGAACCCAAGCCGCCGTCCTCTAGGAGGCACGGTGACTTCAGTCAGGAGGTCCTGGATGGAATGCGAAGAAGAGGGTTACTCTGAGCGCAGCTCCGATTAGGGCAATGCGTAAGACCTCCGTGCCATGTGGGATGTGCCAGAATGCTGTTCGTGAACGTGTGCGAGTGCTGAGGAAACCAAGCTGCTCAAAATTGAGGGCAGTGCGTTTCCCTACACTCGGCGTGCACAGAGGGGCTCTAAAGGTCTACGGGCCTGGATGTTGCTTAGCAGACCCAGGTGCACCTGGGGGTACTCAGTGTTCCTGCCGGGAACAGGGTGCCCCGGCTAGCCTCCCAGGTGTCCAGAAAGCTGTGCTGCCGTTAAAGGTATGCAGAGCAGAGGTCACCACCTCCTGGAAACTGCAGCACGCCTCCGCTTCTGCACGGCAAATCTGGGCCTTACTTCCAGGCATGGGTTCATGCTGGGTGTGTCGGTAGCAACACAGCATGGTAAGATGCTGCCTTTCTCCTCGAGCAGAGTGACTTCAGGTACGAGGGCGGGCCTCGCAGTGTTCCAAGCACAGCGTTCTCTCATGGCAGCTCATAAAAGGGCCATGACAGAGTCTTCCTGGGCACTTCGCACTCACCAGCCATGTTGTCCTCAGGGCGCTTGAGGGCTCTCGATGTGAGCCGCGCCTCGAGGAACGCGCAGTGTGTTGTTGCCCAGCACTCGGCACACACAGAGGTCCTCCGAGGGATCAACCCATGGACCTCGACGTTGCTCAGCCGGCCCACAGTTGTCTGGAGGCACTCAGTGACCTTGGAGGGAAAATTTGGCACACCCGTGGGGCCTAGGATTCCCCGGACGTGTACTTCCTTTCAAATAAAGCACGTAAGCAACTAAGAACTCATGGAAACAGTTGCATGCCTCCATTCCTGCACAGCTACTCAGGGCCTAACCTGGAGGCGAGTTCTCACGTTGAGGTTCCCTTTAGCTCTAGAGCCTGTCATGCAGACCAACACCATGGCCACGGAAACCCCTGGATTAGAGAGAGCAAACTCATAATTTTCCCCGAAGCATTCTTCCAGGGCTCACTGGCCTGTCGGGAGCTGGGAATGTCATGTAGCATCAAGGAAGGCATGAATACAGCCCTCAAAATGGGAAAGCAGGTCTAGTCCAGGCAGGACCCCGTTTTCATGGGCACACTCAGCGTACATCCCTGTGGTTTCTAACGAGTCCCAAGAGACACCGGTTACCCTGTGTTTCCTTCCCTGAGTCAACTCATCGAAGTAGGGAGTCCCGCATCCAGCGAACTGTCTCCACCAAGGATCGCCTTAGCTGCTCCTCTGGGCCTGGGGCTGCCTGCAGTGACACAGAAGGAAGAGGACTTGAATTGCAGTAAGAACCCAAGCCACCGTCCTCTAGGAGGCACGGTGACTTCAGTCAGGAGGTCCTGGATGGAATGCGAAGACGAGGGTTACTCTGAGCGCAGCTCCGAATAGGGCAACGCGTAAGAACTTCGCCCCATGTGGCATGTGCCAGAACGGTGTTCGTGAACGTGTGCGAGTGCTGAGGAAACCAAGCTGCTCCAAAAGAGAGGGCAGTGCGTTTCCTTACACTCTGCGTGCACAGAGGGGCTCTAAAGGGCTATGGGTCTGGATGTTGCTTAGCAGACCCAGGTGCACCTGGGGGTACTCAGTGTTCCTGCCGGGAACAGGGTGCCCCGGCTAGCCTCCCAGGTGTCCAGAAAGCTGTGCTGCCGTTAAAGGTATGCAGAGCAGAGGCCACCGCCTCCTGGAAACTGCAGCACGCCTCCGCTTCTGCATGGCAAATCAGGGCCTTACTTCGAGGCATGGGTTCATGCTGGGTGTGCCGGTAGCGACACAGCATGTTAAGATGCTGACTTTCTCCTCGAGCAGAGTGACTTCAGGTAAAAGGGCGGGCCTCGCAGTGTTCTACGCACAGCATTCTCTCATAGCAGCTCACACAAGGGCCATGACAGAGTCTTCCTGGGCACTTCGCACTCACCAGCCATGTTGTCCTCAGGGCGCTCCAGGGCTCTGGAGGTGAGCCGCTCCTCGAGGAACACGCAGTGTGTTGTTGCCCAGCACTCGGCACACACAGAAGTCCTCCGAGGGATCAACCCATGGACCTCGACGTTGCTCAGCTGGCCCACAGTTGTCTGGAGGCACTCAGTGACCTTGGAGGGAAAATGAGGCACACCCGTGGGGCCTAGGAATCCCCGGACGTGTACTTTCTTTCATATAAAGCACGTAAGTGACTAAGAACTCATAGAAACAGCTGCATGCCTCTCTTTCTGCACGGCTACTCAGGGCCTAACCTGGAGGCGAGTTCTCACGTTGAGGTTCCCTTTAGCTCTAGAGCCTGTCATGCAGACCAACACCATGGCCACGGAAACCCCTGGATTAGAGAGAGCAAACTCATAATTTTCCCAGAAGCATTCTTCCAGGGCTCACTGGCCTGTCGGGAGCCGGGAATGTCATGTAGCATCAAGGAAGGCATGAATACAGCCCTCAAAATGGGAAAGCAGGTCTAGTCCAGGCAGGAACCCGTTTTCATGGGCACACTCAGCGTACATCCCTGTGGTTTCTAACGAGTCCCAAGAGACACCGGTTACCCTGTGTTTCCTTCCCTGAATCAACTCATCGAAGTAGGGAGTCCCGCATCCAGCGAACTGTCTCCACGAAGGAACGCCGTAGCTGCTCCTCTGGGCCTGGGGCTGCCTGCACTGACACAGAAGGAAGAGGAGTTGAATTGCAGTAAGAACCCAAGCCGCCGTCCTCTAGGAGGCACGGTGACTTCAGTCAGGAGGTTCTGGATGGAATGCGAAGACGAGGGTTACTCTGAGCGCAGCTCCGACTAGGGCAATGCGTAAGACCTTCGCGCCATGTGGCATGTGCCAGAACGGTGTCCGTGAACGTGTGCGAGTGCTGAGGAAACCAATCTGCTCCAAAAGAGAGGGCAGTGTGTTTCCCTACGCTCGGCGTGCACAGAGTGGCTCTAAAGGGCTACGGGCCTGGATGTTGCTTAGCAGACCCAGGTGCACCTGGGGATACTCAGTGTTCCTGCCGGGAACAGGGTGCCCAGGCTAGCCTCCCAGGTGTCCAGAAAGCTGTGCTGCCGTTAAAGGTATGCAGAGCAGAGGCCACCGCCTCCTGGAAACTGCACCACGCCTCCGCTTCTGCACGGCAAAGCAGGGCCTTACTTCCAGGCATGGGTTCATGCTGGGTGTGTCGGTAGCGACACAGCATGCTAAGATGCTGACTTTCTCCTCGAGCAGAGTGACTTCAGGTACGAGGACGGGCCTCGCAGTGTTCCATGCACAGCGTTCTCTCATGGCAGCTCACACAAGGGCCATGACAGAGTCTTCCTGGGCACTTCGTACTCACCAGCCATGTTGTCCTCAGGGTGCTCGAGGGCTCTGGAGGTGAACCGCTCCTCGAGGAATGCGCAGTGTGTTGTTGCCCAGCACGCGGCACACACAGAGGTCCTCCGAGGTCTCAACCCATGGACCTTGACGTTGCTCAGCTGGCCCACAGTTGTCTGGAGGCACTCAGTGACCTTGGAGGGAAAATGAGGCACACCCGTGGGGCCTAGGAATACCCGGACGTGTACTTACTTTCAAATAAAGCACGTAAGCAACTAAGAACTCCTGGAAACAGCTGAATGCCTCTCTTTCTGCACGGCTACTCAGGGCCTAACCTGGAGGCGAGTTCTCACGTTGAGGTTCCCTTTAGCTCTAGAGCCTGTCATGCGGACCGCCACCGCGGCGACGGAAGCGCCTGGTTTAGAGAGAGCAAACTCATAATTTTCCCCGAAGCATTCTTCCAGAGCTCACCGGTCTGTCGGGTGCCGGGAATGTCATTTAGCTTCAAGGCAGACATGAATGCCGCCCTCAAAATGGGAAAGCAGGAATAGTTCCAGCAGGCCCCGTTTTCATGGGCACACTCAGCGTACATCCCTGTGGTTTCTAACGAGTCCAAAGAGACACCGGTTACCCTGTGTTTCCTTCCCTGGATCAACTCATCGATATAGGGAGACCCGCATCCAGCGAACTGTCTCCACCAAGGAACGCCGTAGCTGCTCCTCTGGGCCTGGGGCTGCCTGCAGTGACACAGAAGGAAGAGGACTTGAATTGCAGTAAGAACCCAAGCCGCCGTCCTCTAGGAGGCACGGTGTCTTCAGTCAGGAGGTCCTGGATGGAATGTGAAGACGAGGGTTACTCTGAGCGCAGCTCCGATTAGGGCAATGCGTAAGAACTCCGTGCCATGTGGGATGTGCCAGAACGGTGTTCGTGAACGTGTGCGAGTGCTGAGGAAACCAAGCTGCTCCAAAAGAGAGGGCAGTGTGTTTCCCTACGCTCGGCGTGCACAGAGGGTCTCTAAAGGGCTACGGGCCTGGATGTTGCTTAGCAGACCCAGGTGCACCTGGGGGTACTCAGTGTTCCTGCCGGGAACAGGGTGCCCCGGCTAGCCTCCCAGGTGTCCAGAAAGCTGTGCTGCCGTTAAAGGTATGCAGAGCAGAGGCCACCACCTCCTGGAAACTGCAGCACGCCTCCGCTTCTGCATGGCAAATCAGGGCCTTACTTCCAGGCATGGGTTCATGCTGGGTGTGTCGGTAGCGACACAGCATGCTAAGATGCTGCCTTTCTCCTCGAGCAGAGTGACTTCAGGTACAAGGGCAGGCCTTGCAGTGTTCCAAGCACAGCGTTCTCTCATGGCAGCTCACACAAGGGCCATGACAGTGTCTTCCTGGGAACTTCGCACTCACCAGCCATGTTGTCCTCAGGGCGCTCGAGGGCTCTGGATGTGAGCCGCGCCTCGTGGAACGCGCAGTGTGTTGTTGCCCAGCACTCGGCACACACAGAGGTCCTCCGAGGTCTCAACCCATGGACCTCGACGTTGCTCAGCTGGCCCACAGTTGTCTGGAGGCACTCAGTGAACTTGGAGGGATAATGAGGCACACCCATGGGGCATAGGATTGCCCGGACGTGTACTTCCTTTAAAATAAAGCACGTAAGCGACTAAGAACTCATGGAAACAGCTGCATGCCTCCCTTCCTGCACAGCTACTCAGGGCCTAACCTGGAGGCGAGTTCTCACGTTGAGGTTCCCTTTATCTCTAGAGCCTGTCATGCGGACCGCCACTGCGGCCACGGAAGCCCCTGGTTTAGTGATAGCAAACTCATAATTTTCCCCGAAGCATTCTTCCAGGCCTCACCGGTGTCTGGTGCCGTGAATGTCATGTAGCTTCAAGGCAGGCATGAATGCCGCCCTCAAAATGGGAAAGCAGGGCTAGTTCCAGCAGGCCCCGTTTTCATGGGCACACTCAGCGTACATCCCTGTGGTTTCTAACGAGTCCCAAGAGACACCGGTTACCCTGTGTTTCCTTCCCTGGATCAACTCATCGATATAGGGAGACCCGCATCCAGTGAACTGTCTCCACCAAGGAACGCCCATAGCTGCTCCTCTGGGCCTGGGGCTGCGTGCAGTGACACAGAAGGAAGAGGACTTGAATTGCAGTAAGAACCCAAGCCGCTGTCCTCTAGGAGGCACGGTGACTTCAGTCAGGAGGTCCTGGATGGAATGCGAAGACGAGGGTTACTCTGAGCGCAGGTCCAAATAGGGCAACACGTAAGACCTTCGCCCCATGTGGCATGTGCCAGAACGGTGTTCGTGAACGTGTGCGAGTGCTGAGGAAACCAAGCTGCTCCAAAAGAGAGGGCAGTGCGTTTCCTTACACTCAGCGTGCACAGAGGGGCTCTAAAGGGCTATGGGCCTGGATGTTGCTTAGCAGACCCAGGTGCACCTGGGGGTACTCAGTGTTCCTGCCGGGAACAGGGTGCCCCGGCTAGCCTCCCAGGTGTCCAGAAAGCTGTGCTCCCGTTAAAGGTATGCAGAGCAGAGGCCACCGCCTCCTGGAAACTGCAGCATGCCTCCGCTTCTGCACGGCAAATCAGGGCCTTACTTCGAGGCATGGGTTCATGCTGGGTGTGCCGGTAGCGACACAGCATGTTAAGATGCTGACTTTCTCCTCGAGCAGAGTGACTTCAGGTAAAAGGGCGGGCCTCACAGTGTTCCACGCACAGCATTCTCTCATGGCAGCTCACACAAGGGCCATGACAGAGTCTTCCTGGGCACTTCGCACTCACCAGCCATGTTGTCCTCAGGCCGCTCCAGGGCTCTGGAGGTGAACCGCTCCTCGAGGAATGCGCAGTGTGTTGTTGCCCAGCACTCGGCACGCACAGAGGTCCTCTGAGGGATCAACCCATGGACCTCGACGTTGCTCAGCCGGCCCACAGTTGTCTGGAGGCACTCAGTGACCTTGGAGGGAAAATGAGGCACACCCGTGGGGCCTAGGAGTCCCCGGACGTGTACTTCCTTTCAAATAAAGCACATAAGTGACTAAGAACTCATGGAAACAGCTGCATGCCTCCCTTTCTGCACGGCTAATCAGGCCCTAACCTGGAGGCGAGTTCTCACGTTGAGGTTCCCTTTAGCTCTAGAGCCTGTCATGCAGACCAACACCATGGCCACGGAAACCCCTGGATTAGAGAGAGCAAACTCATAATTTTCCCCGAAGCATTCTTCCAGGGCTCACTGGCCTGTCGGGAGGCGGGAATGTCATGTAGCATCAAGGAAGGCATGAATACAGCCCTCAAAATGGGAAAGCAGGTCTAGTCCAGGCAGGACCCCGTTTTCATGGGCACACTCAGCGTACATCCCTGTGGTTTCTAACGAGTCCCAAGGGACACCAGTTACCCTGTGTTTCCTTCCCTGAATCAACTCATCGAAGTAGGGAGTCCCGCATCCAGCGAACTGTCTCCCCCAAGGAACGCCGTAGCTGGTCCTCTGGGCCTGGGGCTGTCTGCACTGACACAGAAGGAAGAGGACTTGAATTGCAGTAAGAACCCAAGCCGCCGTCCTCTAGGAGGCACGGTGACTTCAGTCAGGAGGTCCTGGATGGAATGCGAAGACGAGGGTTACTCTGAGCGCAGCTCCGAATAGGGCAACGCGTAAGACCTTCGCCCCATGTGGCATGTGCCAGAACGGTGTTCGTGAACGTGTGCGAGTGCTGAGGAAACCAAGATGCTCCAAAAGAGAGGGCAGTGCGTTTCCCTACGCTCGGCGTGAACAGAGGGGCTCTAAAGGTCTACGGGACTGGATGTTGCTTAGCAGACCCAGGTGCACCTGGGGGTACTCAGTGTTCCTGCCGGGAACAGGGTGCCCCGGCTAGCCTCCCAGGTGTCCAGAAAGCTGTGCTGCCGTTAAAGGTATGCAGAGCAGAGGCCACCGCCTCCTGGAAACTGCAGCATGCCTCCGCTTCTGCACGGCAAATCAGGGCCTTACTTCCAGGCATGGGTTCATGCTCGGTGTGCCGGTAGCGACACAGCATGCTAAGATGCTGACTTTCTCCTCGAGCAGAGTGACTTCAGGTACAAGGGCGGGCCTCGCAGTGTTCCACGCACAGCATTCTCTCATGGCAGCTCACACAAGGGCCATGACAGAGTGTTCCTGGGCACTTCGCACTCACCAGCCATGTTGTCCTCAGGGCGCTCCAGGGCTCTGGAGGTGAACCGCTCCTCGAGGAACGCGCAGTGCGTTGTTTCCCAGCACTCGGCACACACAGAGGTCCTCCGAGGTCTCAACCCATGGACCTCGACGTTGCTCAGCTGGACCACAGTTGTCTGGAGGCACTCAGTGACCTTGGAGGGAAAATGAGGCACACCCGTGGGGCCTAGGATTCCCCGGACGAGTTCTTCCTTTAAAATAAAGCACGTAAGCAACTAAGAACTCATGGAAACAGCTGCATGCCTCCCTTCCTGCACGGCTACTCAGGGCCTAACCTGGAGGCGAGTTCTCACGTTCAGGTTCCCTTTAGCTCTAGAGCCTGTCATGCGGACCGCCACTGCGGCCACGGAAGCCCCTGGTTTAGAGAGAGCAAACTCATAATTTTCCCCGAAGCATTCTTCCAGGGCTCACTGGCCTGTCGGGTGCCTGGAATGTCATGTAGCTTCAAGGCAGGCATGAATGCAGCCCTCAAAATGGGAAAGCAGGGCTAGTTCCAGCAGGCCCCGTTTTCATGGGCACACTCAGCGTACATCCCTGTGGTTTCTAACGAGTCCCAAGAGACACCAGTTACCCTGTGTTTCCTTCCCTGAATCAACTAATCGAAGTACGGAGTGCCGCATACAGTGAACTTTCTCCAACAAGGAACGCCGTAGCTGCTCCTCTGGGCCTGGGGCTGCCTGCAGAGACACAGAAGGTAGAGGACTTGAATTGCAGTAAGAACCCAAGCCGCCGTCCTCTAGGATGCACGGTGACTTCAGTCAGGAGGTCCTGGATGGAATGCGAAGACGAGGGTTACTCTGAGCGCTTCTCCGATTAGGGCAATGCGTAAGACCTCCGCGCCATGTGGGATGTGCCAGAACGGTGTTCGTGAACGTGTGCGAGTGCTGAGGAAACCAAGCTGCTCAAAAGAGGGCAGTGCGTTTCCCTACGCTCGGCATGCACAGAGGGGCTCTAAAGGGCTACGGGCCTGGATGTTGCTTAGCAGACCCAGGTGCACCTGGGGGTACTCAGTGTTCCTGCCGGGAACAGGGTGCCCCGGCTAGCCTCCCATGTGTCCAGAAAGTTGTGCTGCCGTTAAAGGTATGCAGAGCAGAGGGCACCGCCTCCTGGAAACTGCAGCACGCCTCCGCTTCTGCACGGCAAATCAGGGCCTTAATTCGAGGCATGGGTTAATGCTGGGTGTGCCGGTAGCGACACAGCATGTTAAGATGCTGACTTTCTCCTCGAGCAGAGTGACTTCAGGTAAAAGGGCGGGCCTCGCAGTGTTCCACGCACAGCATTCTCTCATGGCAGCTCACACAAGGGCCATGACAGAGTCTTCTTGGGCACTTCGCACTCACCAGCCATGTTGTCCACAGGGCGCTCCAGGGCTCTGGAGGTGAACCGCTCCTCGAGGAACGCGCAGTGTGTTGTTGCCCAGCACTCGGCACGCACAGAGGTCCTCCGAGGGATCAACCCATGGACCTCGACGTTGCTCAGCTGGCCCACAGTTGTCTGGAGGCACTCAGTGACCTTGGAGGGAAACTGAGGCACACCCGTGGTGCCTAGGAATCCCCGGACATGTACTTACTTTCAAATAAAGCACGTAAGCGACTAAGAACTCCTGGAAACAGCTGCATGCCTCCCTTTCTGCACGGCTACTCAGGGCCTAACCTGGAGGCGAGTTCTCACGTTGAGGTTCCCTTTAGCTCTAGAGCCTGTCATGCGGACCGCCACCGCGGCCACGGAAGCGCCTGGTTTAGAGAGAGGAAACTCATAATTTTCCCCGAAGCATTCTTCCAGGGCTCACCGGTCTGTCGGGTGCCCGGAATGTCATTTAGCTTCAAGGCAGACATGAATGCCACCCTCAAAATGGGAAAGCAGGAATAGTTCCAGCAGGCCCCGTTTTCATGGGCACATTCAGCATACATCCCTGTGGTTTCTAACGAGTCCAAAGAGACACCGGTTACCCTGTGTTTCCTTCCCTGGATCAACTCATCGATATAGGGAGACCCGCATCCAGCGAACTGTCTCCACCAAGGAACACCGTAGCTGCTCCTCTGGGCCTGGGGCTGCCTGCAGTGACACAGAAGGAAGAGGACTTGAATTGCAGTAAGAACCCAAGCCGCCGTCCTCTAGGAGGCACGGTGACTTCAGACAGGAGGGCCTGGATGGAATGCGAAGACGAGGGTTACTCTGAGCGCAGCTCCGATTAGGGCAATGCGTAAGACCTCCGTGCCATGTGGGATGTGCCAGAACGGTGTTCGTGAACGTGTGCGAGTGCTGAGGAAACCAAGCTCCTCCAAAAGAGAGGGCAGTGCGTTTCCCTACGCTCGGCGTGCACAGAGGGGCTCTAAAGGGCTACGGGCCTGGATGTTGCTTAGCAGACCCAGGTGCACCTGGGGGTACTCAGTGTTCCTGCCGGTAACAGGGTGCCCCGGCTAGCCTCCCAGGTGTCCAGAAAGCTGTGCTGCCGTTAAAGGTATGCAGAGCAGAGGCCACCGCCTCCTGGAAACTGCAGCACGCCTCCGCTTCTGCACGGCAAATCAGGGCCTTACTTCCAGACATGGGTTCATGCTCGGTGTGCCGGTAGCGACACAGCATGCTAAGATGCTGACTTTCTCCTCGAGCAGAGTGACTTCAGGTACGAGGGCGGGCCTCGCAGTGTTCCAAGCAGAGTGTTCTCTCATGGCAGCTCACACAAGGGCCATGACAGAGTCTTCCTGGGCACTTCGCACTCACCAGCCATGTTGTCCTCAGGGCGTTCCAGGGCTCTGGAGGTTATCCGCTCCTCGAGGAATACGCAGTGTGTGTTTGCCCAGCACTCGGCACACACAGAGGTCCTCCGAGGGATCAACCCATGGACCTCGACGTTGCTCAGCCGGCCCACAGTTGTCTGGAGGCACTCAGTGACCTTGGAGGGAAAATGAGGCACACCCGTGGGGCCTAAGAATCCCTGGACGTGTACTTCCTTTCAAATAAAGCACGTAAGTGACTAAGAACTCATGGAAACAGCTGCATGCCTCCCTTTCTGCACGGCTACTCAGGGCCTAACCTGGAGGCGAGTTCTCACGTTGAGGTTCCCTTTAGCTCTGGAGCCTGTCATGCAGACCAACACCATGGCCACGGAAACCCCTGGATTAGAGAGAGCAAACTCATAATTTTCCCCGAAGCATTCTTCCAGGCCTCACCGGTGTCTGGTGCCGTGAATGTCATGTAGCTTCAAGGCAGGCATGAATGCCGCCCTCAAAATGGGAAAGCACGAATAGTTCCAGCAGGCCCCGTTTTCATGAGCACACTCAGCGTACATCCCTGTGGTTTCTAACGAGTCCCAAGAGACACCGGTTACCCTGTGTTTCCTTCCCTGAATCAACTCATCGAAGTAGGGAGTCCCGCATCCAGCGAACTGTCTCCACCAAGGAACGCCGTAGCTGCTCCTCTGGGCCTGGGGCTGCCTGCAGTGACACAGAAGGAAGAGGAGTTGAATTGCAGTAAGAACCCAAGCCGCCGTCCTCTAGGAGGCACGGTGACTTCAGTCAGGAGGTTCTGGATGGAATGCGAAGACGAGGGTTACTCTGAGCGCAGCTCCGACTAGGGCAATGCGTAAGACCTTCGCCCCATGTGGCATGTGCCAGAACGGTGTCCGTGAACGTGTGCGAGTGCTGAGGAAACCAATCTGCTCCAAAAGAGAGGGCAGTGTGTTTCCCTACGCTCGGCGTGCACAGAGTGGCTCTAAAGGGCTACGGGCCTGGATGTTTCTTAGCAGACCCAGGTGCACCTGGGGATACTCAGTGTTCCTGCCGGGAACAGGGTGCCCAGGGTAGCCTCCCAGGTGTCCAGAAAGCTGTGCTGCCGTTAAAGGTATGCAGAGCAGAGGCCACCGCCTCCTGGAAACTGCACCACGCCTCCGCTTCTGCACGGCAAAGCAGGGCCTTACTTCCAGGCATGGGTTCATGCTGGGTGTGTCGGTAGCGACACAGCATGCTAAGATGCTGACTTTCTCCTCGAGCAGAGTGACTTCAGGTGCGAGGACGGGCCTCGCAGTGTTCCATGCACAGCGTTCTCTCATGGCAGCTCACACAAGGGCCATGACAGAGTCTTCCTGGGCACTTCGTACTCACCAGCCATGTTGTCCTCAGGGTGCTCGAGGGCTCTGGAGGTGAACCGCTCCTCGAGGAATGCGCAGTGTGTTGTTGCCCAGCACGCGGCACACACAGAGGTTCTCCGAGGTCTCAACCCATGGACCTCGACGTTGCTCAGCTGGCCCACAGTTGTCTGGAGGCACTCAGTGACCTTGGAGGGAAAATGAGGCACACCCGTTGGGCCTAGGAATCCCCGGACGTGTACTTACTTTCAAATAAAGCACGTAAGCAACTAAGAACTCCTGGAAACAGCTGCATGCCTCTCTTTCTGCACGGCTACTCAGGGCCTAACCTGGAGGCGAGTTCTCACGTTGAGGTTCCCTTTAGCTCTAGATTCTGTCATGCGGACCGCCACCGCGGCGATGGAAGCGCCTGGTTTAGAGAGAGCAAACTCATAATTTTCCCCGAAGCATTCTTCCAGAGCTCACCGGTCTGTCGGGTGCCGGGAATGTCATTTAGCTTCAAGGCAGACATGAATGCCGCCCTCAAAATGGGAAAGCAGGAATAGTTCCAGCAGGCCCCGTTTTCATGGGCACACTCAGCGTACATCCCTGTGGTTTCTAACGAGTCCAAAGAGACACCGTTTACCCTGTGTTTCCTTCCCTGGATCAACTCATCGATATAGGGAGACCCGCATCCAGCGAACTGTCTCCACCAAGGAACGCCGTAGCTGCTCCTCTGGGCCTGGGGCTGCCTGCAGTGACACAGAAGGAAGAGGACTTGAATTGCAGTAAGAACCCAAGCCGCCGTCCTCTAGGAGGCACGGTGTCTTCAGTCAGGAGGTCCTGGATGGAATGCGAAGACGAGGGTTACTCTGAGCGCAGCTGCGATTAGGGCAATGCGTAAGAACTCCGTGCCATGTGGGATGTGCCAGAACGGTGTTCGTGAACGTGTGCGAGTGCTGAGGAAACCAAGCTGCTCCAAAAGAGAGGGCAGTGCGTTTCCCTACGCTCGGCGTGCACAGAGGTGCTCTAAAGGTCTACGGGCCTGGATGTTGCTTAGCAGACCCAGGTGCACCTGGGGGTACTCAGTGTTCCTGCCGGGAACAGGGTGCCCCGGCTAGCCTCCCAGGTGTCCAGAAAGCTGTGCTGCCGTTAAAGGTATGCAGAGCAGAGGCCACCGCCTCCTGGAAACTGCAGCACGCCTCCGCTTCTGCACGGCAAATCAGGGCCTTACTTCCAGGCATGGGTTCATGCTCGGTGTGCCGGTAGCGTCACAGCATGCTAAGATGCTGACTTTCTCCTCGAGCAGAGTGACTTCAGGTATGAGGGCGGGACTCGCACTGTTCCAAGCAGAGTGTTCTCTCATGGCAGCTCACACAAGGGCCATGACAGAGTCTTCCTGGGCACTTCGCACTCACCAGCCATGTTGTCCTCAGGGCGTTCCAGGGCTCTGGAGGTGAGCCGCTCCTCGAGGAACACGCAGTGTGTGTTTGCCCAGCACTCGGCACACACAGAGGTCCTCCGAGGGATCAACCCATGGACTTCGACGTTGCTCAGCCGGCCCACAGTTGTCTGGAGGCACTCAGTGACCTTGGAGGGAAAATGAGGCACACCCGTGGGGCCTAAGAATCCCCGGACGTGTACTTCCTTTCAAATAAAGCACGTAAGTGACTAAGAACTCATGGAAACAGCTGCATGCCTCCCTTTCTGCACGGCTACTCAGGGCCTAACCTGGAGGCGAGTTCTCACGTTGAGGTTCCCTTTACCTCTAGAGTCTGTCATGCTGACCGCCACTGCGGCCACGGAAGCGCCTGGTTTAGGGAGAGCAAACTCATAATTTTCCCCGAAGCATTCTTCCAGGGCTCACCGGTCTGTCGGGTGCCGGGAATGTCATTTAGCTTCAAGGCAGACATGAATGCCGCCCTCAAAATGGGAAAGCAGGAATAGTTCCAGCAGGCCCCGTTTTCATGGGCACACTCAGCGTACATCCCTGTGGTTTCTAACGAGTCCCAAGAGACACCGGTTACCCTGTGTTTCCTTCCCTGAATCAACTCATCGAAGTAGGGAGTCCCGCATCCAGCGAACTGTCTCCACCAAGGAACACCGTAGCTGCTCCTCTGGGCCTGGGGCTGCCTGCAGTGACACAGAAGGAAGAGGACTTGAATTGCAGTAAGAACCCAAGCCACCGTCCTCTAGGAGGCACGGTGACTTCAGTCAGGAGGTCCTGGATGGAATGCGAAGACGAGGGTTACTCTGAGCGCAGCTCCGAATAGGGCAACGCGTAAGACCTTCGCGCCATGTGGCATGTGCCAGAACGGTGTTCGTGAACGTGTGCGAGTGCTGAGGAAACCAAGCTGCTCCAAAAGAGAGGGCAGTGCGTTTCCTTACACTCGGCGTGCACAGAGGGGCTCTAAAGGGCTATGGGCCTGGATGTTGCTTAGCAGACCCAGGTGCACCTGGGGGTACTCAGTGTTCCTGCCGGGAACAGGGTGCCCCGGCTATCCTCCCAGCTGTCCAGAAAGCTGTGCTGCCGTTAAAGGTATGCAGAGCAGAGGCCACCGCCTCCTGGAAACTGCAGCACGCCTCCGCTTCTGCACGGCAAATCAGGGCCTTACTTCGAGGCATGGGTTCATGCTGGGTGTGCCGGTAGCGACACAGCATGTTACAATGCTGACTTTCTCCTCGAGCAGAGTGACTTCAGGTAAAAGGGCGGGCCTCTCAGTGTTCCACGCACAGCATTCTCTCATGGCAGCTCACACAAGGGCCATGACAGAGTCTTCCTGGGCACTTCGCACTCACCAGCCATGTTGTCCTCAGGGCGCTCCAGGGCTCTGGAGGTGAGCCGCTCCTCGAGGAACACGCAGTGTGTTGTTGCCCAGCACTCGGCACACACAGAGGTCCTCCGAGGGATCAACCCATGGACCTCGACGTTGCTCAGCCAGCCCACAGTTGTCTGGAGGCACTCAGTGACCTTGGAGGGAAAATGAGGCACACCCGTGAGGCCTAGGAATCCCCGGACGTGTACTTTCTTTCATATAAAGCACGTAAGTTACTAAGAACTCATGGAAACAGCTGCATGCCTCCCTTTCTGCACGGCTACTCAGGGCCTAAGCTGGAGGCGAGTTCTCACGTTGAGGTTCCCTTTAGCTCTAGAGCCTGTCATGCAGACCAACACCATGGCCACGGAAACCCCTGGATTAGAGAGAGCAAACTCATAATTTTCCCCGAAGCATTCTTCCAGGGCTCACTGGCCTGTCGGGAGCCGGGAATGTCATGTAGCATCAAGGAAGGCATGAATACAGCCCTCAAAATGGGAAAGCAGGTCTAGTCCAGGCAGGAACCCGTTTTCATGGGCACACTCAGCGTACATCCCTGTGGTTTCTAACGAGTCCCAAGAGACACCGGTTACCCTGTGTTTCCTTCCCTGAATCAACTCATCGAAGTAGGGAGTCCCGCATCCAGCGAACTGTCTCCACCAAGGAACGCCGTAGCTGCTCCTCTGGGCCTAGGGCTGCCTGCACTGACACAGAAGGAAGAGGAGTTGAATTGCAGTAAGAACCCAAGCCGCCGTCCTCTAGGAGGCACGGTGACTTCAGTCAGGAGGTTCTGGATGGAATGCGAAGACGAGGGTTACTCTGAGCGCAGCTCCGACTAGGGCAATGCGTAAGACCTTCGCGCCATGTGGCATGTGCCAGAACGGTGTCCGTGAACGTGTGCGAGTGCTGAGGAAACCAATCTGCTCCAAAAGAGAGGGCAGTGTGTTTCCCTACGCTCGGCGTGCACAGAGTGGCTCTAAAGGGCTACGGGCCTGGATGTTGCTTAGCAGACCCAGGTGCACCTGGGGATACTCAGTGTTCCTGCCGGGAACAGGGTGCCCCGGCTAGCCTCCCAGGTGTCCAGAAAGCTGTGCTGCCGTTAAAGGTATGCAGAGCAGAGGCCACCGCCTCCTGGAAACTGCACCACGCCTCCTCTTCTGCACGGCAAAGCAGGGCCTTACTTCCAGGCATGGGTTCATGCTGGGTGTGTCGGTAGCGACACAGCATGCTAAGATGCTGACTTTCTCCTCGAGCAGAGTGACTTCAGGTACGAGGACGGGCCTCGCAGTGTTCCATGCACAGCGTTCTCTCATGGCAGCTCACACAAGGGCCATGACAGAGTCTTCCTGGGCACTTCGTACTCACCAGCCATGTTGTCCTCAGGGTGCTTGAGGGCTCTGGAGGTGAACCGCTCCTCGAGGAATGCGCAGTGTGTTGTTGCCCAGCACGCGGCACACACAGAGGTCCTCCGAGGTCTCAACCCATGGACCTCGACGTTGCTCAGCTGGCCCACAGTTGTCTGGAGGCACTCAGTGACCTTGGAGGGAAAATGAGCCACACCCGTTGGGCCTAGGAATCCCCGGACGTGTACTTACTTTCAAATAAAGCACGTAAGCAACTAAGAACTCCTGGAAACAGCTGCATGCCTCTATTTCTGCACGGCTACTCAGGGCCTAACCTGGAGGCGAGTTCTCACGTTGAGGTTCCCTTTAGCTCTAGAGCCTGTCATGCGGACCGCCACCGCGGCGACGGAAGCGCCTGGTTTAGAGAGAGCAAACTCATAATTTTCCCCGAAGCATTCTTCCAGAGCTCACCGGTCTGTCGGGTGCCGGGAATGTCATTTAGCTTCAAGGCAGACATGAATGCCGCCCTCAAAATGGGAAAGCAGGAATAGTTCCAGCAGGCCCCGTTTTCATGGGCACACTCAGCGTACATCCCTGTGGTTTCTAACGAGTCCAAAGAGACACCGTTTACCCTGTGTTTCCTTCCCTGGATCAACTCATCGATATAGGGAGACCCGCATCCAGCGAACTGTCTCCACCAAGGAATGCCGTAGCTGCTCCTCTGGGGCTGGGGCTGCCTGCAGTGACACAGAAGGAAGAGGACTTGAATTGCAGTAAGAACCCAAGCCGCCGTCCTCTAGGAGGCACGGTGTCTTCAGTCAGGAGGTCCTGGATGGAATGCGAAGACGAGGGTTACTATGAGCGCAGCTCCGATTAGGGCAATGCGTAAGAACTCCGTGCCATGTGGGATGTGCCAGAACGGTGTTCGTGAACGTGTGCGAGTGCTGAGGAAACCAAGCTGCTCCAAAAGAGAGGGCAGTGTGTTTCCCTACGCTCGGCGTGCACAGAGGTGCTCTAAAGGTCTACGGGCCTGGATGTTGCTTTACAGACCCAGGTGCACCTGGGGGTACTCAGTGTTCCTGCCGGGAACAGGGTGCCCCGGCTAGCCTCCCATGTGTCCAGAAAGCTGTGCTGCCGTTAAAGTTGTGCAGAGCAGAGGCCACAGCCTCCTGGAAATTGCAGCACGCCTCCGCTTCTGCACGGCAAATCAGGGCCTTACTTCCAGGCATGGGTTCATGCTGGGTGTGCCGGTAGCGACACAGCATGCTAAGATGCTGACTTTCTCCTCGAGCAGAGTGACTTCAGGTACGAGGGCGGGCCTCGCAGTGTTCCAAGAAGAGTGGTCTCTCATGGCAGCTCACACAAGGGCCATGACAGAGTCTTCCTGGGCACTTCGCACTCACCAGCCATGTTGTCCTCAGGGCGCTCCAGGGCTCTGGAGGTGAACCGCTCCTCGAGGAAAGCGCAGTGTGTTGTTGCCCAGCACTCGGCACGCACAGAGGTCCTCCGAGGGATCAACCCATGGACCTCGACGTTGCTCAGCTGGCCCACAGTTGTCTGGAGGCACTCAGTGACCTTGGAGGGAAAATGAGGCACACCCGTGGGGCCTAGGAATCCCCGGACGTGTACTTCCTTTCAAATAAAGCACGTAAGCGACTAAGAACTCCTGGAAATAGCTGCATGCCTCCCTTTCTGCACGGCTACTCAGGGCCTAACCTGGAGGCGAGTTCTCACGTTGAGGTTCCCTTTAGCTCTAGAGCCTGTCATGCGGACCGCCACCGCGGCCACGGAAGCGCCTGGTTTAGAGAGAGCAAACTCATAATTTTCCCCGAAGCATTCTTCCAGGGCTCACCGGTCTGTCGGGTGCCGGGAATGTCATTTAGCTTCAAGGCAGACATGAATGCCGCCCTCAAAATGGGAAAGCAGGAATAGTTCCAGCAGGCCCCGTTTTCATAGGCACACTCAGCGTACATCCCTGTGGTTTCTAACGAGTCCAAAGAGACACCGGTTACCCTGTGTTTCCTTCCCTGGATCAACTCATCGATATAGGAAGACCCGCATCCAGCGAACTGTCTCCACCAAGAAACGCCGTAGCTGCTCCTCTGGGCCTGGGGGTGCCTGCAGTGACACAGAAGGAAGAGAACTTGAATTGCAGTAAGAACCCAAGCCGCCGTCCTCTAGGAGGCACGGTGACTTCAGTCAGGAGGTCCTGGATGGAATGCGAAGACGAGGGTTACTCTGAGCGCAGCTCCGATTAGGGCAATGCGTCAGACCTGCGTGCCATGTGGGATGTGCCAGAACGGTGTTCGTGAACGTGTGCGAGTGCTGAGGAAACCAAGCTGCTCCAAAAGAGAGGGCAGTGTGTTTCCCTACGCTCGGCATGCACAGAGGGTCTCTAAAGGGCTACGGGCCTGGATGTTGCTTAGCAGACCCAGGTGCACCTGGGGGTACTCAGTGTTCTTGCCGGGAACAGGGTGCCCCGGCTAGCCTCCCAGGTGTCCAGAAAGCTGTGCTGCCGTTAAAGGTATGCAGAGCAGAGGCCACCACCTCCTGGAAACTGCAGCACGCCTCCGCTTCTGCATGGCAAATCAGGGCCTTACTTCCAGGCATGGGTTCATGCTGGGTGTGTCGGTAGCGACACAGCATGCTAAGATGCTGCCTTTCTCCTCGAGCAGAGTGACTTCAGGTACAAGGGCAGGCCTTGCAGTGTTCCAAGCACAGCATTCTCTAATGGCAGCTCACACAAGGGCCATGACAGTGTCTTCCTGGGAACTTCGCACTCACCAGCCATGTTGTCCTCAGGGCGCTCGAGGGCTCTGGATGTGAGCCGCGCCTCGTGGAATGCGCAGTGTGTTGTTGCCCAGCACTCGGCACACACAGAGGTCCTCCGAGGTCTCAACCCATGGACCTCCACGTTGCTCAGCTGGCCCACAGTTGTCTGGAGGCACTCAGTGAACTTGGAGGGATAATGAGGCACACCCATGGGGCCTAGGATTCCCCGGACGTGTACTTCCTTTAAAATAAAGCACGTAAGCGACTAAGAACTCATGGAAACAGCTGCATTCCTCCCTTCGTGCACAGCTACTCAGGGCCTAACCTGGAGGCGAGTTCTCACGTTGAGGTTCCCTTTATCTCTAGAGCCTGTCATGCAGACTGCCACCGCGGCCACGGAAGCCCCTGGTTTAGAGAGAGCAAACTCATAATTTTCCCCGAAGCATTCTTCCAGGCCTCACCGGTGTCTGGTGCCGTGAATGTCATGTTGCTTCAAGGCAGGCATGAATGCCGCCCTCAAAATGGGAAAGCAGGGCTAGTTCCAGCAGGCCCCGTTTTCATGGGCACACTCAGCGTACATCCCTGTGGTTTCTAACGAGTCCCAAGAGACACCGGTTACCCTGTGTTTCCTTCCCTGAATCAACTCATCGAAGTAGGGAGTCCCGCATCCAGCGAACTGTCTCCACCAAGGAACGCCGTAGCTGCTCCTCTGGGCCTAGGGCTGCCTGCACTGACACAGAAGGAAGAGGAGTTGAATTGCAGTAAGAACCCAAGCCGCCGTCCTCTAGGAGGCACGGTGACTTCAGTCAGGAGGTTCTGGATGGAATGCGAAGACGAGGGTTACTCTGAGCGCAGCTCCGACTAGGGCAATGCGTAAGACCTTCGCGCCATGTGGCATGTGCCAGAACGGTGTCC
The DNA here is from genome assembly GCF_964270905.1 of Leucopleurus acutus. NCBI lineage: Eukaryota > Metazoa > Chordata > Mammalia > Artiodactyla > Delphinidae > Leucopleurus > Leucopleurus acutus. The sequence goes on from NW_028138908.1 coordinate 68,670, forward strand.
GTGAACGTGTGCGAGTGCTGAGGAAACCAATCTGCTCCAAAAGAGAGGGCAGTGTGTTTCCCTACGCTCGGTGTGCACAGAGTGGCTCTAAAGGGCTACGGGCCTGGATGTTGCTTAGCAGACCCAGGTGCACCTGGGGATACTCAGTGTTCCTGCCGGGAACAGGGTGCCCCGGCTAGCCTCCCAGGTGTCCAGAAAGCTGTGCTGCCGTTAAAGGTATGCAGAGCAGAGGCCACCGCCTCCTGGAAACTGCACCACGCCTCCTCTTCTGCACGGCAAAGCAGGGCCTTACTTCCAGGCATGGGTTCATGCTGGGTGTGTCGGTAGCGACACAGCATGCTAAGATGCTGACTTTCTCCTCGAGCAGAGTGACTTCAGGTACGAGGACGGGCCTCGCAGTGTTCCATGCACAGCGTTCTCTCATGGCAGCTCACACAAGGGCCATGACAGAGTCTTCCTGGGCACTTCGTACTCACCAGCCATGTTGTCCTCAGGGTGCTTGAGGGCTCTGGAGGTGAACCGCTCCTCGAGGAATGCGCAGTGTGTTGTTGCCCAGCACGCGGCACACACAGAGGTCCTCCGAGGTCTCAACCCATGGACCTCGACGTTGCTCAGCTGGCCCACAGTTGTCTGGAGGCACTCAGTGACCTTGGAGGGAAAATGAGGCACACCCGTGGGGCCTAGGAATCCCCGGACGTGTACTTACTTTCAAATAAAGCACGTAAGCAACTAAGAACTCCTGGAAACAGCTGCATGCCTCTATTTCTGCACGGCTACTCAGGGCCTAACCTGGAGGCGAGTTCTCACGTTGAGGTTCCCTTTAGCTCTAGAGCCTGTCATGCGGACCGCCACCGCGGCGACGGAAGCGCCTGGTTTAGAGAGAGCAAACTCATAATTTTCCCCGAAGCATTCTTCCAGAGCTCACCGGTCTGTCGGGTGCCGGGAATGTCATTTAGCTTCAAGGCAGACATGAATGCCGCCCTCAAAATGGGAAAGCAGGAATAGTTCCAGCAGGCCCCGTTTTCATGGGCACACTCAGCGTACATCCCTGTGGTTTCTAACGAGTCCAAAGAGACACCGTTTACCCTGTGTTTCCTTCCCTGTATCAACTCATCGATATAGGGAGACCCGCATCCAGCGAACTGTCTCCACCAAGGAACGCCGTAGCTGCTCCTCTGGGGCTGGGGCTGCCTGCAGTGACACAGAAGGAAGAGGACTTGAATTGCAGTAAGAACCCAAGCCGCCGTCCTCTAGGAGGCACGGTGTCTTCAGTCAGGAGGTCCTGGATGGAATGCGAAGACGAGGGTTACTATGAGCGCAGCTCCGATTAGGGCAATGCGTAAGAACTCCGTGCCATGTGGGATGTGCCAGAACGGTGTTCGTGAACGTGTGCGAGTGCTGAGGAAACCAAGCTGCTCCAAAAGAGAGGGCAGTGTGTTTCCCTACGCTCGGCGTGCACAGAGGTGCTCTAAAGGTCTACGGGCCTGGATGTTGCTTTACAGACCCAGGTGCACCTGGGGGTACTCAGTGTTCCTGCCGGGAACAGGGTGCCCCGGCTAGCCTCCCAGGTGTCCAGAAAGCTGTGCTGCCGTTAAAGTTGTGCAGAGCAGAGGCCACAGCCTCCTGGAAATTGCAGCACGCCTCCGCTTCTGCACGGCAAATCAGGGCCTTACTTCCAGGCATGGGTTCATGCTGGGTGTGCCGGTAGCGACACAGCATGCTAAGATGCTGACTTTCTCCTCGAGCAGAGTGACTTCAGGTACGAGGGCGGGCCTCGCAGTGTTCCAAGCAGAGTGTTCTCTCATGGCAGCTCACACAAGGGCCATGACAGAGTCTTCCTGGGCACTTCGCACTCACCAGCCATGTTGTCCTCAGGGCGCTCCAGGGCTCTGGAGGTGAACCGCTCCTCGAGGAAAGCGCAGTGTGTTGTTGCCCAGCACTCGGCACGCACAGAGGTCCTCCGAGGGATCAACCCATGGACCTCGACGTTGCTCAGCTGGCCCACAGTTGTCTGGAGGCACTCAGTGACCTTGGAGGGAAAATGAGGCACACCCGTGGGGCCTAGGAATCCCCGGACGTGTACTTCCTTTCAAATAAAGCACGTAAGCGACTAAGAACTCCTGGAAATAGCTGCATGCCTCCCTTTCTGCACGGCTACTCAGGGCCTAACCTGGAGGCGAGTTCTCACGTTGAGGTTCCCTTTAGCTCTAGAGCCTGTCATGCGGACCGCCACCGCGGCCACGGAAGCGCCTGGTTTAGAGAGAGCAAACTCATAATTTTCCCCGAAGCATTCTTCCAGGGCTCACCGGTCTGTCGGGTGCCGGGAATGTCATTTAGCTTCAAGGCAGACATGAATGCCGCCCTCAAAATGGGAAAGCAGGAATAGTTCCAGCAGGCCCCGTTTTCATAGGCACACTCAGCGTACATCCCTGTGGTTTCTAACGAGTCCAAAGAGACACCGGTTACCCTGTGTTTCCTTCCCTGGATCAACTCATCGATATAGGAAGACCCGCATCCAGCGAACTGTCTCCACCAAGAAACGCCGTAGCTGCTCCTCTGGGCCTGGGGGTGCCTGCAGTGACACAGAAGGAAGAGAACTTGAATTGCAGTAAGAACCCAAGCCGCCGTCCTCTAGGAGGCACGGTGACTTCAGTCAGGAGGTCCTGGATGGAATGCGAAGACGAGGGTTACTCTGAGCGCAGCTCCGATTAGGGCAATGCGTCAGACCTGCGTGCCATGTGGGATGTGCCAGAACGGTGTTCGTGAACGTGTGCGAGTGCTGAGGAAACCAAGCTGCTCCAAAAGAGAGGGCAGTGTGTTTCCCTACGCTCGGCATGCACAGAGGGTCTCTAAAGGGCTACGGGCCTGGATGTTGCTTAGCAGACCCAGGTGCACCTGGGGGTACTCAGTGTTCCTGCCGGGAACAGGGTGCCCCGGCTAGCCTCCCAGGTGTCCAGAAAGCTGTGCTGCCGTTAAAGGTATGCAGAGCAGAGGCCACCGCCTCCTGGAAACTGCACCACGCCTCCTCTTCTGCTCGGCAAAGCAGGGCCTTACTTCCAGGCATGGGTTCATGCTGGGTGTGTCGGTAGCGACACAGCATGCTAAGATGCTGACTTTCTCCTCGAGCAGAGTGACTTCAGGTACGAGGACGGGCCTCGCAGTGTTCCATGCACAGCGTTCTCTCATGGCAGCTCACACAAGGGCCATGACAGAGTCTTCCTGGGCACTTCGTACTCACCAGCCATGTTGTCCTCAGGGTGCTTGAGGGCTCTGGAGGTGAACCGCTCCTCGAGGAATGCGCAGTGTGTTGTTGCCCAGCACGCGGCACACACAGAGGTCCTCCGAGGTCTCAACCCATGGACCTCGACGTTGCTCAGCTGGCCCACAGTTGTCTGGAGGCACTCAGTGACCTTGGAGGGAAAATGAGGCACACCCGTGGGGCCTAGGAATCCCCGGACGTGTACTTACTTTCAAATAAAGCACGTAAGCAACTAAGAACTCCTGGAAACAGCTGCATGCCTCTATTTCTGCACGGCTACTCAGGGCCTAACCTGGAGGCGAGTTCTCACGTTGAGGTTCCCTTTAGCTCTAGAGCCTGTCATGCGGACCGCCACCGCGGCGACGGAAGCGCCTGGTTTAGAGAGAGCAAACTCATAATTTTCCCCGAAGCATTCTTCCAGAGCTCACCGGTCTGTCGGGTGCCGGGAATGTCATTTAGCTTCAAGGCAGACATGAATGCCGCCCTCAAAATGGGAAAGCAGGAATAGTTCCAGCAGGCCCCGTTTTCATGGGCACACTCAGCGTACATCCCTGTGGTTTCTAACGAGTCCAAAGAGACACCGTTTACCCTGTGTTTCCTTCCCTGTATCAACTCATCGATATAGGGAGACCCGCATCCAGCGAACTGTCTCCACCAAGGAACGCCGTAGCTGCTCCTCTGGGGCTGGGGCTGCCTGCAGTGACACAGAAGGAAGAGGACTTGAATTGCAGTAAGAACCCAAGCCGCCGTCCTCTAGGAGGCACGGTGTCTTCAGTCAGGAGGTCCTGGATGGAATGCGAAGACGAGGGTTACTATGAGCGCAGCTCCGATTAGGGCAATGCGTAAGAACTCCGTGCCATGTGGGATGTGCCAGAACGGTGTTCGTGAACGTGTGCGAGTGCTGAGGAAACCAAGCTGCTCCAAAAGAGAGGGCAGTGTGTTTCCCTACGCTCGGCGTGCACAGAGGTGCTCTAAAGGTCTACGGGCCTGGATGTTGCTTTACAGACCCAGGTGCACCTGGGGGTACTCAGTGTTCCTGCCGGGAACAGGGTGCCCCGGCTAGCCTCCCAGGTGTCCAGAAAGCTGTGCTGCCGTTAAAGTTGTGCAGAGCAGAGGCCACAGCCTCCTGGAAATTGCAGCACGCCTCCGCTTCTGCACGGCAAATCAGGGCCTTACTTCCAGGCATGGGTTCATGCTGGGTGTGCCGGTAGCGACACAGCATGCTAAGATGCTGACTTTCTCCTCGAGCAGAGTGACTTCAGGTACGAGGGCGGGCCTCGCAGTGTTCCAAGCAGAGTGTTCTCTCATGGCAGCTCACACAAGGGCCATGACAGAGTCTTCCTGGGCACTTCGCACTCACCAGCCATGTTGTCCTCAGGGCGCTCCAGGGCTCTGGAGGTGAACCGCTCCTCGAGGAAAGCGCAGTGTGTTGTTGCCCAGCACTCGGCACGCACAGAGGTCCTCCGAGGGATCAACCCATGGACCTCGACGTTGCTCAGCTGGCCCACAGTTGTCTGGAGGCACTCAGTGACCTTGGAGGGAAAATGAGGCACACCCGTGGGGCCTAGGAATCCCCGGACGTGTACTTCCTTTCAAATAAAGCACGTAAGCGACTAAGAACTCCTGGAAATAGCTGCATGCCTCCCTTTCTGCACGGCTACTCAGGGCCTAACCTGGAGGCGAGTTCTCACGTTGAGGTTCCCTTTAGCTCTAGAGCCTGTCATGCGGACCGCCACCGCGGCCACGGAAGCGCCTGGTTTAGAGAGAGCAAACTCATAATTTTCCCCGAAGCATTCTTCCAGGGCTCACCGGTCTGTCGGGTGCCGGGAATGTCATTTAGCTTCAAGGCAGACATGAATGCCGCCCTCAAAATGGGAAAGCAGGAATAGTTCCAGCAGGCCCCGTTTTCATAGGCACACTCAGCGTACATCCCTGTGGTTTCTAACGAGTCCAAAGAGACACCGGTTACCCTGTGTTTCCTTCCCTGGATCAACTCATCGATATAGGAAGACCCGCATCCAGCGAACTGTCTCCACCAAGAAACGCCGTAGCTGCTCCTCTGGGCCTGGGGGTGCCTGCAGTGACACAGAAGGAAGAGAACTTGAATTGCAGTAAGAACCCAAGCCGCCGTCCTCTAGGAGGCACGGTGACTTCAGTCAGGAGGTCCTGGATGGAATGCGAAGACGAGGGTTACTCTGAGCGCAGCTCCGATTAGGGCAATGCGTCAGACCTGCGTGCCATGTGGGATGTGCCAGAACGGTGTTCGTGAACGTGTGCGAGTGCTGAGGAAACCAAGCTGCTCCAAAAGAGAGGGCAGTGTGTTTCCCTACGCTCGGCATGCACAGAGGGTCTCTAAAGGGCTACGGGCCTGGATGTTGCTTAGCAGACCCAGGTGCACCTGGGGGTACTCAGTGTTCTTGCCGGGAACAGGGTGCCCCGGCTAGCCTCCCAGGTGTCCAGAAAGCTGTGCTGCCGTTAAAGGTATGCAGAGCAGAGGCCACCACCTCCTGGAAACTGCAGCACGCCTCCGCTTCTGCATGGCAAATCAGGGCCTTACTTCCAGGCATGGGTTCATGCTGGGTGTGTCGGTAGCGACACAGCATGCTAAGATGCTGCCTTTCTCCTCGAGCAGAGTGACTTCAGGTACAAGGGCAGGCCTTGCAGTGTTCCAAGCACAGCGTTCTCTAATGGCAGCTCACACAAGGGCCATGACAGTGTCTTCCTGGGAACTTCGCACTCACCAGCCATGTTGTCCTCAGGGCGCTCGAGGGCTCTGGATGTGAGCCGCGCCTCGTGGAATGCGCAGTGTGTTGTTGCCCAGCACTCGGCACACACAGAGGTCCTCCGAGGTCTCAACCCATGGACCTCCACGTTGCTCAGCTGGCCCACAGTTGTCTGGAGGCACTCAGTGACCTTGGAGGGAAAATGAGGCACACCCGTGGGGCCTAGGAATCCCCGGACGTGTACTTCCTTTCAAATAAAGCACGTAAGCGACTAAGAACTCCTGGAAATAGCTGCATGCCTCCCTTTCTGCACGGCTACTCAGGGCCTAACCTGGAGGCGAGTTCTCACGTTGAGGTTCCCTTTAGCTCTAGAGCCTGTCATGCGGACCGCCACCGCGGCCACGGAAGCGCCTGGTTTAGAGAGAGCAAACTCATAATTTTCCCCGAAGCATTCTTCCAGGGCTCACCGGTCTGTCGGGTGCCGGGAATGTCATTTAGCTTCAAGGCAGACATGAATGCCGCCCTCAAAATGGGAAAGCAGGAATAGTTCCAGCAGGCCCCGTTTTCATAGGCACACTCAGCGTACATCCCTGTGGTTTCTAACGAGTCCAAAGAGACACCGGTTACCCTGTGTTTCCTTCCCTGGATCAACTCATCGATATAGGAAGACCCGCATCCAGCGAACTGTCTCCACCAAGAAACGCCGTAGCTGCTCCTCTGGGCCTGGGGGTGCCTGCAGTGACACAGAAGGAAGAGAACTTGAATTGCAGTAAGAACCCAAGCCGCCGTCCTCTAGGAGGCACGGTGACTTCAGTCAGGAGGTCCTGGATGGAATGCGAAGACGAGGGTTACTCTGAGCGCAGCTCCGATTAGGGCAATGCGTCAGACCTGCGTGCCATGTGGGATGTGCCAGAACGGTGTTCGTGAACGTGTGCGAGTGCTGAGGAAACCAAGCTGCTCCAAAAGAGAGGGCAGTGTGTTTCCCTACGCTCGGCATGCACAGAGGGTCTCTAAAGGGCTACGGGCCTGGATGTTGCTTAGCAGACCCAGGTGCACCTGGGGGTACTCAGTGTTCCTGCCGGGAACAGGGTGCCCCGGCTAGCCTCCCAGGTGTCCAGAAAGCTGTGCTGCCGTTAAAGGTATGCAGAGCAGAGGCCACCGCCTCCTGGAAACTGCACCACGCCTCCTCTTCTGCTCGGCAAAGCAGGGCCTTACTTCCAGGCATGGGTTCATGCTGGGTGTGTCGGTAGCGACACAGCATGCTAAGATGCTGACTTTCTCCTCGAGCAGAGTGACTTCAGGTACGAGGACGGGCCTCGCAGTGTTCCATGCACAGCGTTCTCTCATGGCAGCTCACACAAGGGCCATGACAGAGTCTTCCTGGGCACTTCGTACTCACCAGCCATGTTGTCCTCAGGGTGCTTGAGGGCTCTGGAGGTGAACCGCTCCTCGAGGAATGCGCAGTGTGTTGTTGCCCAGCACGCGGCACACACAGAGGTCCTCCGAGGTCTCAACCCATGGACCTCGACGTTGCTCAGCTGGCCCACAGTTGTCTGGAGGCACTCAGTGACCTTGGAGGGAAAATGAGGCACACCCGTGGGGCCTAGGAATCCCCGGACGTGTACTTACTTTCAAATAAAGCACGTAAGCAACTAAGAACTCCTGGAAACAGCTGCATGCCTCTATTTCTGCACGGCTACTCAGGGCCTAACCTGGAGGCGAGTTCTCACGTTGAGGTTCCCTTTAGCTCTAGAGCCTGTCATGCGGACCGCCACCGCGGCGACGGAAGCGCCTGGTTTAGAGAGAGCAAACTCATAATTTTCCCCGAAGCATTCTTCCAGAGCTCACCGGTCTGTCGGGTGCCGGGAATGTCATTTAGCTTCAAGGCAGACATGAATGCCGCCCTCAAAATGGGAAAGCAGGAATAGTTCCAGCAGGCCCCGTTTTCATGGGCACACTCAGCGTACATCCCTGTGGTTTCTAACGAGTCCAAAGAGACACCGTTTACCCTGTGTTTCCTTCCCTGTATCAACTCATCGATATAGGGAGACCCGCATCCAGCGAACTGTCTCCACCAAGGAACGCCGTAGCTGCTCCTCTGGGGCTGGGGCTGCCTGCAGTGACACAGAAGGAAGAGGACTTGAATTGCAGTAAGAACCCAAGCCGCCGTCCTCTAGGAGGCACGGTGTCTTCAGTCAGGAGGTCCTGGATGGAATGCGAAGACGAGGGTTACTATGAGCGCAGCTCCGATTAGGGCAATGCGTAAGAACTCCGTGCCATGTGGGATGTGCCAGAACGGTGTTCGTGAACGTGTGCGAGTGCTGAGGAAACCAAGCTGCTCCAAAAGAGAGGGCAGTGTGTTTCCCTACGCTCGGCGTGCACAGAGGTGCTCTAAAGGTCTACGGGCCTGGATGTTGCTTTACAGACCCAGGTGCACCTGGGGGTACTCAGTGTTCCTGCCGGGAACAGGGTGCCCCGGCTAGCCTCCCAGGTGTCCAGAAAGCTGTGCTGCCGTTAAAGTTGTGCAGAGCAGAGGCCACAGCCTCCTGGAAATTGCAGCACGCCTCCGCTTCTGCACGGCAAATCAGGGCCTTACTTCCAGGCATGGGTTCATGCTGGGTGTGCCGGTAGCGACACAGCATGCTAAGATGCTGACTTTCTCCTCGAGCAGAGTGACTTCAGGTACGAGGGCGGGCCTCGCAGTGTTCCAAGCAGAGTGTTCTCTCATGGCAGCTCACACAAGGGCCATGACAGAGTCTTCCTGGGCACTTCGCACTCACCAGCCATGTTGTCCTCAGGGCGCTCCAGGGCTCTGGAGGTGAACCGCTCCTCGAGGAAAGCGCAGTGTGTTGTTGCCCAGCACTCGGCACGCACAGAGGTCCTCCGAGGGATCAACCCATGGACCTCGACGTTGCTCAGCTGGCCCACAGTTGTCTGGAGGCACTCAGTGACCTTGGAGGGAAAATGAGGCACACCCGTGGGGCCTAGGAATCCCCGGACGTGTACTTCCTTTCAAATAAAGCACGTAAGCGACTAAGAACTCCTGGAAATAGCTGCATGCCTCCCTTTCTGCACGGCTACTCAGGGCCTAACCTGGAGGCGAGTTCTCACGTTGAGGTTCCCTTTAGCTCTAGAGCCTGTCATGCGGACCGCCACCGCGGCCACGGAAGCGCCTGGTTTAGAGAGAGCAAACTCATAATTTTCCCCGAAGCATTCTTCCAGGGCTCACCGGTCTGTCGGGTGCCGGGAATGTCATTTAGCTTCAAGGCAGACATGAATGCCGCCCTCAAAATGGGAAAGCAGGAATAGTTCCAGCAGGCCCCGTTTTCATAGGCACACTCAGCGTACATCCCTGTGGTTTCTAACGAGTCCAAAGAGACACCGGTTACCCTGTGTTTCCTTCCCTGGATCAACTCATCGATATAGGAAGACCCGCATCCAGCGAACTGTCTCCACCAAGAAACGCCGTAGCTGCTCCTCTGGGCCTGGGGGTGCCTGCAGTGACACAGAAGGAAGAGAACTTGAATTGCAGTAAGAACCCAAGCCGCCGTCCTCTAGGAGGCACGGTGACTTCAGTCAGGAGGTCCTGGATGGAATGCGAAGACGAGGGTTACTCTGAGCGCAGCTCCGATTAGGGCAATGCGTCAGACCTGCGTGCCATGTGGGATGTGCCAGAACGGTGTTCGTGAACGTGTGCGAGTGCTGAGGAAACCAAGCTGCTCCAAAAGAGAGGGCAGTGTGTTTCCCTACGCTCGGCATGCACAGAGGGTCTCTAAAGGGCTACGGGCCTGGATGTTGCTTAGCAGACCCAGGTGCACCTGGGGGTACTCAGTGTTCTTGCCGGGAACAGGGTGCCCCGGCTAGCCTCCCAGGTGTCCAGAAAGCTGTGCTGCCGTTAAAGGTATGCAGAGCAGAGGCCACCACCTCCTGGAAACTGCAGCACGCCTCCGCTTCTGCATGGCAAATCAGGGCCTTACTTCCAGGCATGGGTTCATGCTGGGTGTGTCGGTAGCGACACAGCATGCTAAGATGCTGCCTTTCTCCTCGAGCAGAGTGACTTCAGGTACAAGGGCAGGCCTTGCAGTGTTCCAAGCACAGCGTTCTCTAATGGCAGCTCACACAAGGGCCATGACAGTGTCTTCCTGGGAACTTCGCACTCACCAGCCATGTTGTCCTCAGGGCGCTCGAGGGCTCTGGATGTGAGCCGCGCCTCGTGGAATGCGCAGTGTGTTGTTGCCCAGCACTCGGCACACACAGAGGTCCTCCGAGGTCTCAACCCATGGACCTCCACGTTGCTCAGCTGGCCCACAGTTGTCTGGAGGCACTCAGTGAACTTGGAGGGATAATGAGGCACACCCATGGGGCCTAGGATTCCCCGGACGTGTACTTCCTTTAAAATAAAGCACGTAAGCGACTAAGAACTCATGGAAACAGCTGCATTCCTCCCTTCGTGCACAGCTACTCAGGGCCTAACCTGGAGGCGAGTTCTCACGTTGAGGTTCCCTTTATCTCTAGAGCCTGTCATGCGGACCGCCACTGCGGCCACGGAAGCCCCTGGTTTAGTTATAGCAAACTCATAATTTTCCCCGAAGCATTCTTCCAGGCCTCACCGGTGTCTGGTGCCGTGAATGTCATGTAGCTTCAAGGCAGGCATGAATGCCGCCCTCAAAATGGGAAAGCAGGGCTAGTTCCAGCAGGCCCCGTTTTCATGGGCACACTCAGCGTACATCCCTGTGGTTTCTAACGAGTCCCAAGAGACACCGGTTACCCTGTGTTTCCTTCCCTGGATCAACTCATCGATATAGGGAGACCCGCATCCAGCGAACTGTCTCCACCAAGGAACGCCGTAGCTGGTCCTCTGGGCCTGGGGCTGCCTGCACTGACACAGAAGGAAGAGGACTTGAATTGCAGTAAGAACCCAAGCCGCCGTCCTCTAGGAGGCACGGTGACTTCAGTCAGGAGGTCCTGGATGGAATGCGAAGACGAGGGTTACTCTGAGCGCAGCTCCGAATAGGGCAACGCGTAAGACCTCCGTGCCATGTGGGATGTGCCAGAACGGTGTTCGTGAACGTGTGCGAGTGCTGAGGAAACCAAGCTGCTCCAAAAGAGAGGGCAGTGCGTTTCCCTACGCTCGGCGTGCACAGAGGGGCTCTAAAGGTCTACGGGCCTGGATGTTGCTTAGCAGACCCAGGTGCACCTGGGGGTACTCAGTGTTCCTGCCGGGAACAGGGTGCCCCGGCTAGCCTCCCAGGTGTCCAGAAAGCTGTGCTGCCGTTAAAGGTATGCAGAGCAGAGGCCACCGCCTCCTGGAAACTGCAGCATGCCTCCGCTTCTGCACGGCAAATCAGGGCCTTACTTCCAGGCATGGGTTCATGCTCGGTGTGCCGGTAGCGACACAGCATGCTAAGATGCTGACTTTCTCCTCGAGCAGAGTGACTTCAGGTACAAGGGCGGGCCTCGCAGTGTTCCACGCACAGCATTCTCTCATGGCAGCTCACACAAGGGCCATGACAGAGTCTTCCTGGGCACTTCGCACTCACCAGCCATGTTGTCCTCAGGGCGCTCCAGGGCTCTGGAAGTGAACCGCTCCTCGAGGAACGCGCACTGCGTTGTTTCCCAGCACTCGGCACACACAGAGGTCCTCCGAGGGATCAACCCATGGACCTCGACGTTGCTCAGCCAGCCCACAGTTGTCTGGAGGCACTCAGTGACCTTGGAGGGAAAATGAGGCACACCCGTGAGGCCTAGGAATCCCCGGACGTGTACTTTCTTTCATATAAAGCACGTAAGTTACTAAGAACTCATGGAAACAGCTGCATGCCTCCCTTTCTGCACGGCTACTCAGGGCCTAAGCTGGAGGCGAGTTCTCACGTTGAGGTTCCCTTTAGCTCTAGAGCCTGTCATGCAGACCAACACCATGGCCACGGAAACCCCTGGATTAGAGAGAGCAAACTCATAATTTTCCCCGAAGCATTCTTCCAGGGCTCACTGGCCTGTCGGGAGCCGGGAATGTCATGTAGCATCAAGGAAGGCATGAATACAGCCCTCAAAATGGGAAAGCAGGTCTAGTCCAGGCAGGAACCCGTTTTCATGGGCACACTCAGCGTACATCCCTGTGGTTTCTAACGAGTCCCAAGAGACACCGGTTACCCTGTGTTTCCTTCCCTGAATCAACTCATCGAAGTAGGGAGTCCCGCATCCAGCGAACTGTCTCCACCAAGGAACGCCGTAGCTGCTCCTCTGGGCCTAGGGCTGCCTGCACTGACACAGAAGGAAGAGGAGTTGAATTGCAGTAAGAACCCAAGCCGCCGTCCTCTAGGAGGCACGGTGACTTCAGTCAGGAGGTTCTGGATGGAATGCGAAGACGAGGGTTACTCTGAGCGCAGCTCCGACTAGGGCAATGCGTAAGACCTTCGCGCCATGTGGCATGTGCCAGAACGGTGTCCGTGAACGTGTGCGAGTGCTGAGGAAACCAATCTGCTCCAAAAGAGAGGGCAGTGTGTTTCCCTACGCTCGGCGTGCACAGAGTGGCTCTAAAGGGCTACGGGCCTGGATGTTGCTTAGCAGACCCAGGTGCACCTGGGGATACTCAGTGTTCCTGCCGGGAACAGGGTGCCCCGGCTAGCCTCCCAGGTGTCCAGAAAGCTGTGCTGCCGTTAAAGGTATGCAGAGCAGAGGCCACCGCCTCCTGGAAACTGCACCACGCCTCCTCTTCTGCACGGCAAAGCAGGGCCTTACTTCCAGGCATGGGTTCATGCTGGGTGTGTCGGTAGCGACACAGCATGCTAAGATGCTGACTTTCTCCTCGAGCAGAGTGACTTCAGGTACGAGGACGGGCCTCGCAGTGTTCCATGCACAGCGTTCTCTCATGGCAGCTCACACAAGGGCCATGACAGAGTCTTCCTGGGCACTTCGTACTCACCAGCCATGTTGTCCTCAGGGTGCTTGAGGGCTCTGGAGGTGAACCGCTCCTCGAGGAATGCGCAGTGTGTTGTTGCCCAGCACGCGGCACACACAGAGGTCCTCCGAGGTCTCAACCCATGGACCTCGACGTTGCTCAGCTGGCCCACAGTTGTCTGGAGGCACTCAGTGACCTTGGAGGGAAAATGAGGCACACCCGTGGGGCCTAGGAATCCCCGGACGTGTACTTACTTTCAAATAAAGCACGTAAGCAACTAAGAACTCCTGGAAACAGCTGCATGCCTCTATTTCTGCACGGCTACTCAGGGCCTAACCTGGAGGCGAGTTCTCACGTTGAGGTTCCCTTTAGCTCTAGAGCCTGTCATGCGGACCGCCACCGCGGCGACGGAAGCGCCTGGTTTAGAGAGAGCAAACTCATAATTTTCCCCGAAGCATTCTTCCAGAGCTCACCGGTCTGTCGGGTGCCGGGAATGTCATTTAGCTTCAAGGCAGACATGAATGCCGCCCTCAAAATGGGAAAGCAGGAATAGTTCCAGCAGGCCCCGTTTTCATGGGCACACTCAGCGTACATCCCTGTGGTTTCTAACGAGTCCAAAGAGACACCGTTTACCCTGTGTTTCCTTCCCTGGATCAACTCATCGATATAGGGAGACCCGCATCCAGCGAACTGTCTCCACCAAGGAATGCCGTAGCTGCTCCTCTGGGGCTGGGGCTGCCTGCAGTGACACAGAAGGAAGAGGACTTGAATTGCAGTAAGAACCCAAGCCGCCGTCCTCTAGGAGGCACGGTGTCTTCAGTCAGGAGGTCCTGGATGGAATGCGAAGACGAGGGTTACTATGAGCGCAGCTCCGATTAGGGCAATGCGTAAGAACTCCGTGCCATGTGGGATGTGCCAGAACGGTGTTCGTGAACGTGTGCGAGTGCTGAGGAAACCAAGCTGCTCCAAAAGAGAGGGCAGTGTGTTTCCCTACGCTCGGCGTGCACAGAGGTGCTCTAAAGGTCTACGGGCCTGGATGTTGCTTTACAGACCCAGGTGCACCTGGGGGTACTCAGTGTTCCTGCCGGGAACAGGGTGCCCCGGCTAGCCTCCCATGTGTCCAGAAAGCTGTGCTGCCGTTAAAGTTGTGCAGAGCAGAGGCCACAGCCTCCTGGAAATTGCAGCACGCCTCCGCTTCTGCACGGCAAATCAGGGCCTTACTTCCAGGCATGGGTTCATGCTGGGTGTGCCGGTAGCGACACAGCATGCTAAGATGCTGACTTTCACCTCGAGCAGAGTGACTTCAGGTACGAGGGCGGGCCTCGCAGTGTTCCAAGCAGAGTGTTCTCTCATGGCAGCTCACACAAGGGCCATGACAGAGTCTTCCTGGGCACTTCGCACTCACCAGCCATGTTGTCCTCAGGGCGCTCCAGGGCTCTGGAGGTGAACCGCTCCTCGAGGAAAGCGCAGTGTGTTGTTGCCCAGCACTCGGCACACACAGAGGTCCTCCGAGGGATCAACCCATGGACCTCGACGTTGCTCAGCTGGCCCACAGTTGTCTGGAGGCACTCAGTGACCTTGGAGGGAAAATGAGGCACACCCGTGGGGCCTAGGAATCCCCGGACGTGTACTTCCTTTCAAATAAAGCACGTAAGCGACTAAGAACTCCTGGAAATAGCTGCATGCCTCCCTTTCTGCACGGCTACTCAGGGCCTAACCTGGAGGCGAGTTCTCACGTTGAGGTTCCCTTTAGCTCTAGAGCCTGTCATGCGGACCGCCACCGCGGCCACGGAAGCGCCTGGTTTAGAGAGAGCAAACTCATAATTTTCCCCGAAGCATTCTTCCAGGGCTCACCGGTCTGTCGGGTGCCGGGAATGTCATTTAGCTTCAAGGCAGACATGAATGCCGCCCTCAAAATGGGAAAGCAGGAATAGTTCCAGCAGGCCCCGTTTTCATAGGCACACTCAGCGTACATCCCTGTGGTTTCTAACGAGTCCAAAGAGACACCGGTTACCCTGTGTTTCCTTCCCTGGATCAACTCATCGATATAGGAAGACCCGCATCCAGCGAACTGTCTCCACCAAGAAACGCCGTAGCTGCTCCTCTGGGCCTGGGGGTGCCTGCAGTGACACAGAAGGAAGAGAACTTGAATTGCAGTAAGAACCCAAGCCGCCGTCCTCTAGGAGGCACGGTGACTTCAGTCAGGAGGTCCTGGATGGAATGCGAAGACGAGGGTTACTCTGAGCGCAGCTCCGATTAGGGCAATGCGTCAGACCTGCGTGCCATGTGGGATGTGCCAGAACGGTGTTCGTGAACGTGTGCGAGTGCTGAGGAAACCAAGCTGCTCCAAAAGAGAGGGCAGTGTGTTTCCCTACGCTCGGCATGCACAGAGGGTCTCTAAAGGGCTACGGGCCTGGATGTTGCTTAGCAGACCCAGGTGCACCTGGGGGTACTCAGTGTTCCTGCCGGGAACAGGGTGCCCCGGCTAGCCTCCCAGGTGTCCAGAAAGCTGTGCTGCCGTTAAAGGTATGCAGAGCAGAGGCCACCGCCTCCTGGAAACTGCACCACGCCTCCTCTTCTGCTCGGCAAAGCAGGGCCTTACTTCCAGGCATGGGTTCATGCTGGGTGTGTCGGTAGCGACACAGCATGCTAAGATGCTGACTTTCTCCTCGAGCAGAGTGACTTCAGGTACGAGGACGGGCCTCGCAGTGTTCCATGCACAGCGTTCTCTCATGGCAGCTCACACAAGGGCCATGACAGAGTCTTCCTGGGCACTTCGTACTCACCAGCCATGTTGTCCTCAGGGTGCTTGAGGGCTCTGGAGGTGAACCGCTCCTCGAGGAATGCGCAGTGTGTTGTTGCCCAGCACGCGGCACACACAGAGGTCCTCCGAGGTCTCAACCCATGGACCTCGACGTTGCTCAGCTGGCCCACAGTTGTCTGGAGGCACTCAGTGACCTTGGAGGGAAAATGAGGCACACCCGTGGGGCCTAGGAATCCCCGGACGTGTACTTACTTTCAAATAAAGCACGTAAGCAACTAAGAACTCCTGGAAACAGCTGCATGCCTCTATTTCTGCACGGCTACTCAGGGCCTAACCTGGAGGCGAGTTCTCACGTTGAGGTTCCCTTTAGCTCTAGAGCCTGTCATGCGGACCGCCACCGCGGCGACGGAAGCGCCTGGTTTAGAGAGAGCAAACTCATAATTTTCCCCGAAGCATTCTTCCAGAGCTCACCGGTCTGTCGGGTGCCGGGAATGTCATTTAGCTTCAAGGCAGACATGAATGCCGCCCTCAAAATGGGAAAGCAGGAATAGTTCCAGCAGGCCCCGTTTTCATGGGCACACTCAGCGTACATCCCTGTGGTTTCTAACGAGTCCAAAGAGACACCGTTTACCCTGTGTTTCCTTCCCTGTATCAACTCATCGATATAGGGAGACCCGCATCCAGCGAACTGTCTCCACCAAGGAACGCCGTAGCTGCTCCTCTGGGGCTGGGGCTGCCTGCAGTGACACAGAAGGAAGAGGACTTGAATTGCAGTAAGAACCCAAGCCGCCGTCCTCTAGGAGGCACGGTGTCTTCAGTCAGGAGGTCCTGGATGGAATGCGAAGACGAGGGTTACTATGAGCGCAGCTCCGATTAGGGCAATGCGTAAGAACTCCGTGCCATGTGGGATGTGCCAGAACGGTGTTCGTGAACGTGTGCGAGTGCTGAGGAAACCAAGCTGCTCCAAAAGAGAGGGCAGTGTGTTTCCCTACGCTCGGCGTGCACAGAGGTGCTCTAAAGGTCTACGGGCCTGGATGTTGCTTTACAGACCCAGGTGCACCTGGGGGTACTCAGTGTTCCTGCCGGGAACAGGGTGCCCCGGCTAGCCTCCCAGGTGTCCAGAAAGCTGTGCTGCCGTTAAAGTTGTGCAGAGCAGAGGCCACAGCCTCCTGGAAATTGCAGCACGCCTCCGCTTCTGCACGGCAAATCAGGGCCTTACTTCCAGGCATGGGTTCATGCTGGGTGTGCCGGTAGCGACACAGCATGCTAAGATGCTGACTTTCTCCTCGAGCAGAGTGACTTCAGGTACGAGGGCGGGCCTCGCAGTGTTCCAAGCAGAGTGTTCTCTCATGGCAGCTCACACAAGGGCCATGACAGAGTCTTCCTGGGCACTTCGCACTCACCAGCCATGTTGTCCTCAGGGCGCTCCAGGGCTCTGGAGGTGAACCGCTCCTCGAGGAAAGCGCAGTGTGTTGTTGCCCAGCACTCGGCACGCACAGAGGTCCTCCGAGGGATCAACCCATGGACCTCGACGTTGCTCAGCTGGCCCACAGTTGTCTGGAGGCACTCAGTGACCTTGGAGGGAAAATGAGGCACACCCGTGGGGCCTAGGAATCCCCGGACGTGTACTTCCTTTCAAATAAAGCACGTAAGCGACTAAGAACTCCTGGAAATAGCTGCATGCCTCCCTTTCTGCACGGCTACTCAGGGCCTAACCTGGAGGCGAGTTCTCACGTTGAGGTTCCCTTTAGCTCTAGAGCCTGTCATGCGGACCGCCACCGCGGCCACGGAAGCGCCTGGTTTAGAGAGAGCAAACTCATAATTTTCCCCGAAGCATTCTTCCAGGGCTCACCGGTCTGTCGGGTGCCGGGAATGTCATTTAGCTTCAAGGCAGACATGAATGCCGCCCTCAAAATGGGAAAGCAGGAATAGTTCCAGCAGGCCCCGTTTTCATAGGCACACTCAGCGTACATCCCTGTGGTTTCTAACGAGTCCAAAGAGACACCGGTTACCCTGTGTTTCCTTCCCTGGATCAACTCATCGATATAGGAAGACCCGCATCCAGCGAACTGTCTCCACCAAGAAACGCCGTAGCTGCTCCTCTGGGCCTGGGGGTGCCTGCAGTGACACAGAAGGAAGAGAACTTGAATTGCAGTAAGAACCCAAGCCGCCGTCCTCTAGGAGGCACGGTGACTTCAGTCAGGAGGTCCTGGATGGAATGCGAAGACGAGGGTTACTCTGAGCGCAGCTCCGATTAGGGCAATGCGTCAGACCTGCGTGCCATGTGGGATGTGCCAGAACGGTGTTCGTGAACGTGTGCGAGTGCTGAGGAAACCAAGCTGCTCCAAAAGAGAGGGCAGTGTGTTTCCCTACGCTCGGCATGCACAGAGGGTCTCTAAAGGGCTACGGGCCTGGATGTTGCTTAGCAGACCCAGGTGCACCTGGGGGTACTCAGTGTTCTTGCCGGGAACAGGGTGCCCCGGCTAGCCTCCCAGGTGTCCAGAAAGCTGTGCTGCCGTTAAAGGTATGCAGAGCAGAGGCCACCACCTCCTGGAAACTGCAGCACGCCTCCGCTTCTGCATGGCAAATCAGGGCCTTACTTCCAGGCATGGGTTCATGCTGGGTGTGTCGGTAGCGACACAGCATGCTAAGATGCTGCCTTTCTCCTCGAGCAGAGTGACTTCAGGTACAAGGGCAGGCCTTGCAGTGTTCCAAGCACAGCGTTCTCTAATGGCAGCTCACACAAGGGCCATGACAGTGTCTTCCTGGGAACTTCGCACTCACCAGCCATGTTGTCCTCAGGGCGCTCGAGGGCTCTGGATGTGAGCCGCGCCTCGTGGAATGCGCAGTGTGTTGTTGCCCAGCACTCGGCACACACAGAGGTCCTCCGAGGTCTCAACCCATGGACCTCCACGTTGCTCAGCTGGCCCACAGTTGTCTGGAGGCACTCAGTGAACTTGGAGGGATAATGAGGCACACCCATGGGGCCTAGGATTCCCCGGACGTGTACTTCCTTTAAAATAAAGCACGTAAGCGACTAAGAACTCATGGAAACAGCTGCATTCCTCCCTTCGTGCACAGCTACTCAGGGCCTAACCTGGAGGCGAGTTCTCACGTTGAGGTTCCCTTTATCTCTAGAGCCTGTCATGCGGACCGCCACTGCGGCCACGGAAGCCCCTGGTTTAGTTATAGCAAACTCATAATTTTCCCCGAAGCATTCTTCCAGGCCTCACCGGTGTCTGGTGCCGTGAATGTCATGTAGCTTCAAGGCAGGCATGAATGCCGCCCTCAAAATGGGAAAGCAGGGCTAGTTCCAGCAGGCCCCGTTTTCATGGGCACACTCAGCGTACATCCCTGTGGTTTCTAACGAGTCCCAAGAGACACCGGTTACCCTGTGTTTCCTTCCCTGGATCAACTCATCGATATAGGGAGACCCGCATCCAGCGAACTGTCTCCACCAAGGAACGCCGTAGCTGGTCCTCTGGGCCTGGGGCTGCCTGCACTGACACAGAAGGAAGAGGACTTGAATTGCAGTAAGAACCCAAGCCGCCGTCCTCTAGGAGGCACGGTGACTTCAGTCAGGAGGTCCTGGATGGAATGCGAAGACGAGGGTTACTCTGAGCGCAGCTCCGAATAGGGCAACGCGTAAGACCTCCGTGCCATGTGGGATGTGCCAGAACGGTGTTCGTGAACGTGTGCGAGTGCTGAGGAAACCAAGCTGCTCCAAAAGAGAGGGCAGTGCGTTTCCCTACGCTCGGCGTGCACAGAGGGGCTCTAAAGGTCTACGGGCCTGGATGTTGCTTAGCAGACCCAGGTGCACCTGGGGGTACTCAGTGTTCCTGCCGGGAACAGGGTGCCCCGGCTAGCCTCCCAGGTGTCCAGAAAGCTGTGCTGCCGTTAAAGGTATGCAGAGCAGAGGCCACCGCCTCCTGGAAACTGCAGCATGCCTCCGCTTCTGCACGGCAAATCAGGGCCTTACTTCCAGGCATGGGTTCATGCTCGGTGTGCCGGTAGCGACACAGCATGCTAAGATGCTGACTTTCTCCTCGAGCAGAGTGACTTCAGGTACAAGGGCGGGCCTCGCAGTGTTCCACGCACAGCATTCTCTCATGGCAGCTCACACAAGGGCCATGACAGAGTCTTCCTGGGCACTTCGCACTCACCAGCCATGTTGTCCTCAGGGCGCTCCAGGGCTCTGGAAGTGAACCGCTCCTCGAGGAACGCGCACTGCGTTGTTTCCCAGCACTCGGCACACACAGAGGTCCTCCGAGGGATCAACCCATGGACCTCGACGTTGCTCAGCCAGCCCACAGTTGTCTGGAGGCACTCAGTGACCTTGGAGGGAAAATGAGGCACACCCGTGAGGCCTAGGAATCCCCGGACGTGTACTTTCTTTCATATAAAGCACGTAAGTTACTAAGAACTCATGGAAACAGCTGCATGCCTCCCTTTCTGCACGGCTACTCAGGGCCTAAGCTGGAGGCGAGTTCTCACGTTGAGGTTCCCTTTAGCTCTAGAGCCTGTCATGCAGACCAACACCATGGCCACGGAAACCCCTGGATTAGAGAGAGCAAACTCATAATTTTCCCCGAAGCATTCTTCCAGGGCTCACTGGCCTGTCGGGAGCCGGGAATGTCATGTAGCATCAAGGAAGGCATGAATACAGCCCTCAAAATGGGAAAGCAGGTCTAGTCCAGGCAGGAACCCGTTTTCATGGGCACACTCAGCGTACATCCCTGTGGTTTCTAACGAGTCCCAAGAGACACCGGTTACCCTGTGTTTCCTTCCCTGAATCAACTCATCGAAGTAGGGAGTCCCGCATCCAGCGAACTGTCTCCACCAAGGAACGCCGTAGCTGCTCCTCTGGGCCTAGGGCTGCCTGCACTGACACAGAAGGAAGAGGAGTTGAATTGCAGTAAGAACCCAAGCCGCCGTCCTCTAGGAGGCACGGTGACTTCAGTCAGGAGGTTCTGGATGGAATGCGAAGACGAGGGTTACTCTGAGCGCAGCTCCGACTAGGGCAATGCGTAAGACCTTCGCGCCATGTGGCATGTGCCAGAACGGTGTCCGTGAACGTGTGCGAGTGCTGAGGAAACCAATCTGCTCCAAAAGAGAGGGCAGTGTGTTTCCCTACGCTCGGCGTGCACAGAGTGGCTCTAAAGGGCTACGGGCCTGGATGTTGCTTAGCAGACCCAGGTGCACCTGGGGATACTCAGTGTTCCTGCCGGGAACAGGGTGCCCCGGCTAGCCTCCCAGGTGTCCAGAAAGCTGTGCTGCCGTTAAAGGTATGCAGAGCAGAGGCCACCGCCTCCTGGAAACTGCACCACGCCTCCTCTTCTGCACGGCAAAGCAGGGCCTTACTTCCAGGCATGGGTTCATGCTGGGTGTGTCGGTAGCGACACAGCATGCTAAGATGCTGACTTTCTCCTCGAGCAGAGTGACTTCAGGTACGAGGACGGGCCTCGCAGTGTTCCATGCACAGCGTTCTCTCATGGCAGCTCACACAAGGGCCATGACAGAGTCTTCCTGGGCACTTCGTACTCACCAGCCATGTTGTCCTCAGGGTGCTTGAGGGCTCTGGAGGTGAACCGCTCCTCGAGGAATGCGCAGTGTGTTGTTGCCCAGCACGCGGCACACACAGAGGTCCTCCGAGGTCTCAACCCATGGACCTCGACGTTGCTCAGCTGGCCCACAGTTGTCTGGAGGCACTCAGTGACCTTGGAGGGAAAATGAGGCACACCCGTGGGGCCTAGGAATCCCCGGACGTGTACTTACTTTCAAATAAAGCACGTAAGCAACTAAGAACTCCTGGAAACAGCTGCATGCCTCTATTTCTGCACGGCTACTCAGGGCCTAACCTGGAGGCGAGTTCTCACGTTGAGGTTCCCTTTAGCTCTAGAGCCTGTCATGCGGACCGCCACCGCGGCGACGGAAGCGCCTGGTTTAGAGAGAGCAAACTCATAATTTTCCCCGAAGCATTCTTCCAGAGCTCACCGGTCTGTCGGGTGCCGGGAATGTCATTTAGCTTCAAGGCAGACATGAATGCCGCCCTCAAAATGGGAAAGCAGGAATAGTTCCAGCAGGCCCCGTTTTCATGGGCACACTCAGCGTACATCCCTGTGGTTTCTAACGAGTCCAAAGAGACACCGTTTACCCTGTGTTTCCTTCCCTGGATCAACTCATCGATATAGGGAGACCCGCATCCAGCGAACTGTCTCCACCAAGGAATGCCGTAGCTGCTCCTCTGGGGCTGGGGCTGCCTGCAGTGACACAGAAGGAAGAGGACTTGAATTGCAGTAAGAACCCAAGCCGCCGTCCTCTAGGAGGCACGGTGTCTTCAGTCAGGAGGTCCTGGATGGAATGCGAAGACGAGGGTTACTATGAGCGCAGCTCCGATTAGGGCAATGCGTAAGAACTCCGTGCCATGTGGGATGTGCCAGAACGGTGTTCGTGAACGTGTGCGAGTGCTGAGGAAACCAAGCTGCTCCAAAAGAGAGGGCAGTGTGTTTCCCTACGCTCGGCGTGCACAGAGGTGCTCTAAAGGTCTACGGGCCTGGATGTTGCTTTACAGACCCAGGTGCACCTGGGGGTACTCAGTGTTCCTGCCGGGAACAGGGTGCCCCGGCTAGCCTCCCATGTGTCCAGAAAGCTGTGCTGCCGTTAAAGTTGTGCAGAGCAGAGGCCACAGCCTCCTGGAAATTGCAGCACGCCTCCGCTTCTGCACGGCAAATCAGGGCCTTACTTCCAGGCATGGGTTCATGCTGGGTGTGCCGGTAGCGACACAGCATGCTAAGATGCTGACTTTCACCTCGAGCAGAGTGACTTCAGGTACGAGGGCGGGCCTCGCAGTGTTCCAAGCAGAGTGTTCTCTCATGGCAGCTCACACAAGGGCCATGACAGAGTCTTCCTGGGCACTTCGCACTCACCAGCCATGTTGTCCTCAGGGCGCTCCAGGGCTCTGGAGGTGAACCGCTCCTCGAGGAAAGCGCAGTGTGTTGTTGCCCAGCACTCGGCACACACAGAGGTCCTCCGAGGGATCAACCCATGGACCTCGACGTTGCTCAGCTGGCCCACAGTTGTCTGGAGGCACTCAGTGACCTTGGAGGGAAAATGAGGCACACCCGTGGGGCCTAGGAATCCCCGGACGTGTACTTCCTTTCAAATAAAGCACGTAAGCGACTAAGAACTCCTGGAAATAGCTGCATGCCTCCCTTTCTGCACGGCTACTCAGGGCCTAACCTGGAGGCGAGTTCTCACGTTGAGGTTCCCTTTAGCTCTAGAGCCTGTCATGCGGACCGCCACCGCGGCCACGGAAGCGCCTGGTTTAGAGAGAGCAAACTCATAATTTTCCCCGAAGCATTCTTCCAGGGCTCACCGGTCTGTCGGGTGCCGGGAATGTCATTTAGCTTCAAGGCAGACATGAATGCCGCCCTCAAAATGGGAAAGCAGGAATAGTTCCAGCAGGCCCCGTTTTCATAGGCACACTCAGCGTACATCCCTGTGGTTTCTAACGAGTCCAAAGAGACACCGGTTACCCTGTGTTTCCTTCCCTGGATCAACTCATCGATATAGGAAGACCCGCATCCAGCGAACTGTCTCCACCAAGAAACGCCGTAGCTGCTCCTCTGGGCCTGGGGGTGCCTGCAGTGACACAGAAGGAAGAGAACTTGAATTGCAGTAAGAACCCAAGCCGCCGTCCTCTAGGAGGCACGGTGACTTCAGTCAGGAGGTCCTGGATGGAATGCGAAGACGAGGGTTACTCTGAGCGCAGCTCCGATTAGGGCAATGCGTCAGACCTGCGTGCCATGTGGGATGTGCCAGAACGGTGTTCGTGAACGTGTGCGAGTGCTGAGGAAACCAAGCTGCTCCAAAAGAGAGGGCAGTGTGTTTCCCTACGCTCGGCATGCACAGAGGGTCTCTAAAGGGCTACGGGCCTGGATGTTGCTTAGCAGACCCAGGTGCACCTGGGGGTACTCAGTGTTCTTGCCGGGAACAGGGTGCCCCGGCTAGCCTCCCAGGTGTCCAGAAAGCTGTGCTGCCGTTAAAGGTATGCAGAGCAGAGGCCACCACCTCCTGGAAACTGCAGCACGCCTCCGCTTCTGCATGGCAAATCAGGGCCTTACTTCCAGGCATGGGTTCATGCTGGGTGTGTCGGTAGCGACACAGCATGCTAAGATGCTGCCTTTCTCCTCGAGCAGAGTGACTTCAGGTACAAGGGCAGGCCTTGCAGTGTTCCAAGCACAGCGTTCTCTAATGGCAGCTCACACAAGGGCCATGACAGTGTCTTCCTGGGAACTTCGCACTCACCAGCCATGTTGTCCTCAGGGCGCTCGAGGGCTCTGGATGTGAGCCGCGCCTCGTGGAATGCGCAGTGTGTTGTTGCCCAGCACTCGGCACACACAGAGGTCCTCCAAGGTCTCAACCCATGGACCTCGACGTTGCTCAGCTGGCCCACAGTTGTCTGGAGGCACTCAGTGAACTTGGAGGGATAATGAGGCACACCCATGGGGCCTAGGATTCCCCGGACGTGTACTTCCTTTAAAATAAAGCACGTAAGCGACTAAGAACTCATGGAAACAGCTGCATTCCTCCCTTCGTGCACAGCTACTCAGGGCCTAACCTGGAGGCGAGTTCTCACGTTGAGGTTCCCTTTATCTCTAGAGCCTGTCATGCAGACTGCCACCGCGGCCACGGAAGCCCCTGGTTTAGAGAGAGCAAACTCATAATTTTCCCCGAAGCATTCTTCCAGGCCTCACCGGTGTCTGGTGCCGTGAATGTCATGTTGCTTCAAGGCAGGCATGAATGCCGCCCTCAAAATGGGAAAGCAGGGCTAGTTCCAGCAGGCCCCGTTTTCATGGGCACACTCAGCGTACATCCCTGTGGTTTCTAACGAGTCCCAAGAGACACCGGTTACCCTGTGTTTCCTTCCCTGAATCAACTCATCGAAGTAGGGTATCCCGCATCCAGCGAACTGTCTCCACCAAGGAACGCCGTAGCTGCTCCTCTGGGCCTAGGGCTGCCTGCACTGACACAGAAGGAAGAGGAGTTGAATTGCAGTAAGAACCCAAGCCGCCGTCCTCTAGGAGGCACGGTGACTTCAGTCAGGAGGTTCTGGATGGAATGCGAAGACGAGGGTTACTCTGAGCGCAGCTCCGACTAGGGCAATGCGTAAGACCTTCGCGCCATGTGGCATGTGCCAGAACGGTGTCCGTGAACGTGTGCGAGTGCTGAGGAAACCAATCTGCTCCAAAAGAGAGGGCAGTGTGTTTCCCTACGCTCGGTGTGCACAGAGTGGCTCTAAAGGGCTACGGGCCTGGATGTTGCTTAGCAGACCCAGGTGCACCTGGGGATACTCAGTGTTCCTGCCGGGAACAGGGTGCCCCGGCTAGCCTCCCAGGTGTCCAGAAAGCTGTGCTGCCGTTAAAGGTATGCAGAGCAGAGGCCACCGCCTTCTGGAAACTGCACCACGCCTCCTCTTCTGCACGGCAAAGCAGGGCCTTACTTCCAGGCATGGGTTCATGCTGGGTGTGTCGGTAGCGACACAGCATGCTAAGATGCTGACTTTCTCCTCGAGCAGAGTGACTTCAGGTACGAGGACGGGCCTCGCAGTGTTCCATGCACAGCGTTCTCTCATGGCAGCTCACACAAGGGCCATGACAGAGTCTTCCTGGGCACTTCGTACTCACCAGCCATGTTGTCCTCAGGGTGCTTGAGGGCTCTGGAGGTGAACCGCTCCTCGAGGAATGCGCAGTGTGTTGTTGCCCAGCACGCGGCACACACAGAGGTCCTCCGAGGTCTCAACCCATGGACCTCGACGTTGCTCAGCTGGCCCACAGTTGTCTGGAGGCACTCAGTGACCTTGGAGGGAAAATGAGGCACACCCGTGGGGCCTAGGAATCCCCGGACGTGTACTTACTTTCAAATAAAGCACGTAAGCAACTAAGAACTCCTGGAAACAGCTGCATGCCTCTATTTCTGCACGGCTACTCAGGGCCTAACCTGGAGGCGAGTTCTCACGTTGAGGTTCCCTTTAGCTCTAGAGCCTGTCATGCGGACCGCCACCGCGGCGACGGAAGCGCCTGGTTTAGAGAGAGCAAACTCATAATTTTCCCCGAAGCATTCTTCCAGAGCTCACCGGTCTGTCGGGTGCCGGGAATGTCATTTAGCTTCAAGGCAGACATGAATGCCGCCCTCAAAATGGGAAAGCAGGAATAGTTCCAGCAGGCCCCGTTTTCATGGGCACACTCAGCGTACATCCCTGTGGTTTCTAACGAGTCCAAAGAGACACCGTTTACCCTGTGTTTCCTTCCCTGTATCAACTCATCGATATAGGGAGACCCGCATCCAGCGAACTGTCTCCACCAAGGAACGCCGTAGCTGCTCCTCTGGGGCTGGGGCTGCCTGCAGTGACACAGAAGGAAGAGGACTTGAATTGCAGTAAGAACCCAAGCCGCCGTCCTCTAGGAGGCACGGTGTCTTCAGTCAGGAGGTCCTGGATGGAATGCGAAGACGAGGGTTACTATGAGCGCAGCTCCAATTAGGGCAATGCGTAAGAACTCCGTGCCATGTGGGATGTGCCAGAACGGTGTTCGTGAACGTGTGCGAGTGCTGAGGAAACCAAGCTGCTCCAAAAGAGAGGGCAGTGTGTTTCCCTACGCTCGGCGTGCACAGAGGTGCTCTAAAGGTCTACGGGCCTGGATGTTGCTTTACAGACCCAGGTGCACCTGGGGGTACTCAGTGTTCCTGCCGGGAACAGGGTGCCCCGGCTAGCCTCCCAGGTGTCCAGAAAGCTGTGCTGCCGTTAAAGTTGTGCAGAGCAGAGGCCACAGCCTCCTGGAAATTGCAGCACGCCTCCGCTTCTGCACGGCAAATCAGGGCCTTACTTCCAGGCATGGGTTCATGCTGGGTGTGCCGGTAGCGACACAGCATGCTAAGATGCTGACTTTCTCCTCGAGCAGAGTGACTTCAGGTACGAGGGCGGGCCTCGCAGTGTTCCAAGCAGAGTGTTCTCTCATGGCAGCTCACACAAGGGCCATGACAGAGTCTTCCTGGGCACTTCGCACTCACCAGCCATGTTGTCCTCAGGGCGCTCCAGGGCTCTGGAGGTGAACCGCTCCTCGAGGAAAGCGCAGTGTGTTGTTGCCCAGCACTCGGCACGCACAGAGGTCCTCCGAGGGATCAACCCATGGACCTCGACGTTGCTCAGCTGGCCCACAGTTGTCTGGAGGCACTCAGTGACCTTGGAGGGAAAATGAGGCACACCCGTGGGGCCTAGGAATCCCCGGACGTGTACTTCCTTTCAAATAAAGCACGTAAGCGACTAAGAACTCCTGGAAATAGCTGCATGCCTCCCTTTCTGCACGGCTACTCAGGGCCTAACCTGGAGGCGAGTTCTCACGTTGAGGTTCCCTTTAGCTCTAGAGCCTGTCATGCGGACCGCCACCGCGGCCACGGAAGCGCCTGGTTTAGAGAGAGCAAACTCATAATTTTCCCCGAAGCATTCTTCCAGGGCTCACCGGTCTGTCGGGTGCCGGAAATGTCATTTAGCTTCAAGGCAGACATGAATGCCGCCCTCAAAATGGGAAAGCAGGAATAGTTCCAGCAGGCCCCGTTTTCATAGGCACACTCAGCGTACATCCCTGTGGTTTCTAACGAGTCCAAAGAGACACCGGTTACCCTGTGTTTCCTTCCCTGGATCAACTCATCGATATAGGAAGACCCGCATCCAGCGCACTGTCTCCACCAAGAAACGCCGTAGCTGCTCCTCTGGGCCTGGGGGTGCCTGCAGTGACACAGAAGGAAGAGAACTTGAATTGCAGTAAGAACCCAAGCCGCCGTCCTCTAGGAGGCACGGTGACTTCAGTCAGGAGGTCCTGGATGGAATGCGAAGACGAGGGTTACTCTGAGCGCAGCTCCGATTAGGGCAATGCGTCAGACCTGCGTGCCATGTGGGATGTGCCAGAACGGTGTTCGTGAACGTGTGCGAGTGCTGAGGAAACCAAGCTGCTCCAAAAGAGAGGGCAGTGTGTTTCCCTACGCTCGGCATGCACAGAGGGTCTCTAAAGGGCTACGGGCCTGGATGTTGCTTAGCAGACCCAGGTGCACCTGGGGGTACTCAGTGTTCTTGCCGGGAACAGGGTGCCCCGGCTAGACTCCCAGGTGTCCAGAAAGCTGTGCTGCCGTTAAAGGTATGCAGAGCAGAGGCCACCACCTCCTGGAAACTGCAGCACGCCTCCGCTTCTGCATGGCAAATCAGGGCCTTACTTCCAGGCATGGGTTCATGCTGGGTGTGTCGGTAGCGACACAGCATGCTAAGATGCTGCCTTTCTCCTCGAGCAGAGTGACTTCAGGTACAAGGGCAGGCCTTGCAGTGTTCCAAGCACAGCGTTCTCTAATGGCAGCTCACACAAGGGCCATGACAGTGTCTTCCTGGGAACTTCGCACTCACCAGCCATGTTGTCCTCAGGGCGCTCGAGGGCTCTGGATGTGAGCCGCGCCTCGTGGAATGCGCAGTGTGTTGTTGCCCAGCACTCGGCACACACAGAGGTCCTCCGAGGTCTCAACCCATGGACCTCCACGTTGCTCAGCTGGCCCACAGTTGTCTGGAGGCACTCAGTGAACTTGGAGGGATAATGAGGCACACCCATGGGGCCTAGGATTCCCCGGACGTGTACTTCCTTTAAAATAAAGCACGTAAGCGACTAAGAACTCATGGAAACAGCTGCATTCCTCCCTTCGTGCACAGCTACTCAGGGCCTAACCTGGAGGCGAGTTCTCACGTTGAGGTTCCCTTTATCTCTAGAGCCTGTCATGCGGACCGCCACTGCGGCCACGGAAGCCCCTGGTTTAGTTATAGCAAACTCATAATTTTCCCCGAAGCATTCTTCCAGGCCTCACCGGTGTCTGGTGCCGTGAATGTCATGTAGCTTCAAGGCAGGCATGAATGCCGCCCTCAAAATGAGAAAGCAGGGCTAGTTCCAGCAGGCCCCGTTTTCATGGGCACACTCAGCGTACATCCCTGTGGTTTCTAACGAGTCCCAAGAGACACCGGTTACCCTGTGTTTCCTTCCCTGGATCAACTCATCGATATAGGGAGACCCGCATCCAGCGAACTGTCTCCACCAAGGAACGCCGTAGCTGGTCCTCTGGGCCTGGGGCTGCCTGCACTGACACAGAAGGAAGAGGACTTGAATTGCAGTAAGAACCCAAGCCGCCGTCCTCTAGGAGGCACGGTGACTTCAGTCAGGAGGTCCTGGATGGAATGCGAAGACGAGGGTTACTCTGAGCGCAGCTCCGAATAGGGCAACGCGTAAGACCTCCGTGCCATGTGGGATGTGCCAGAACGGTGTTCGTGAACGTGTGCGAGTGCTGAGGAAACCAAGCTGCTCCAAAAGAGAGGGCAGTGCGTTTCCCTACGCTCGGCATGCACAGAGGGGCTCTAAAGGGCTACGGGCCTGGATGTTGCTTAGCAGACCCAGGTGCACCTGGGGGTACTCAGTGTTCCTGCCGGGAACAGGGTGCCCCGGCTAGCCTCCCAGGTGTCCAGAAAGTTGTGCTGCCGTTAAAGGTATGCAGAGCAGAGGGCACCGCCTCCTGGAAACTGCAGCACGCCTCCGCTTCTGCACGGCAAATCAGAGCCTTACTTCGAGGCATGGGTTAATGCTGGGTGTGCCGGTAGCGACACAGCATGTTAAGATGCTGACTTTCTCCTCGAGCAGAGTGACTTCAGGTAAAAGGGCGGGCCTCGCAGTGTTCCACGCACAGCATTCTCTCATGGCAGCTCACACAAGGGCCATGACAGAGTCTTCTTGGGCACTTCGCACTCACCAGCCATGTTGTCCTCAGGGCGCTCCAGGGCTCTGGAGGTGAACCGCTCCTCGAGGAACGCGCAGTGTGTTGTTGCCCAGCACTCGGCACGCACAGAGGTCCTCCGAGGGATCAACCCATGGACCTCGACGTTGCTCAGCTGGCCCACAGTTGTCTGGAGGCACTCAGTGACCTTGGAGGGAAAATGAGGCACACCCGTGGGGCCTAGGAATCCCCGGACATGTACTTACTTTCAAATAAAGCACATAAGCGACTAAGAACTCCTGGAAACAGCTGCATGCCTCCCTTTCTGCACGGCTACTCAGGGCCTAACCTGGAGGCGAGTTCTCACGTTGAGGTTCCCTTTAGCTCTAGAGCCTGTCATGCGGACCGCCACCGCGGCCACGGAAGCGCCTGGTTTAGAGAGAGGAAACTCATAATTTTCCCCGAAGCATTCTTCCAGGGCTCACCGGTCTGTCGGGTGCCCGGAATGTCATTTAGCTTCAAGGCAGACATGAATGCCACCCTCAAAATGGAAAAGCAGGAATAGTTCCAGCAGGCCCCGTTTTCATGGGCACACTCAGCGTACATCCCTGTGGTTTCTAACGAGTCCCAAGAGACACCGGTTACCCTGTGTTTCCTTCCCTGGATCAACTCATCGATATAGGGAGACCCGCATACAGCGAACTGTCTCCACCAAGGAACGCCGTAGCTGCTCCTCTGGGCCTGGGGCTGCCTGCAGTGACACAGAAGGAAGAGGACTTGAATTGCAGTAAGAACCCAAGCCGCCATCCTCTAGGAGGCACGGTGACTTCAGTCAGGAGGTCCTGGATGGCATGCGAAGACGAGGGTTACTCTGAGCGCAGCTCCGATTAGGGCAATGCGTAAGAACTCCGTGCCATGTGGGATGTGCCAGAACGGTGTTCGTGAACGTGTGCGAGTGCTGAGGAAACCAAGCTGCTCCAAAAGAGAGGGCAGTGCGTTTCCCTACGCTCGGCGTGCACAGAGGGGCTCTAAAGGTCTACGGGCCTGGATGTTGCTTAGCAGACCCAGGTGCACCTGGGGGTACTCAGTGTTCCTGCCGGGAACAGGGTGCCCCGGCTAGCCTCCCAGGTGTCCAGAAAGCTGTGCTGCCGTTAAAGGTACGCAGAGCAGAGGCCACCGCCTCCTGGAAACTGCAGCATGCCTCCGCTTCTGCACGGCAAATCAGGGCCTTACTTCCAGGCATGGGTTCATGCACGGTGTGCCGGTAGCGACACAGCATGCTAAGATGCTGACTTTCTCCTCGAGCAGAGTGACTTCAGGTACAAGGGCGGGCCTCGCAGTGTTCCACGCACAGCATTCTCTCATGGCAGCTCACACAAGGGCCATGACAGAGTCTTCGTGGGCACTTCGCACTCACCAGCCATGTTGTCCTCAGGGCGCTCCAGGGCTCTGGAGGTGAACCGCTCCTCGAGGAACGCGCAGTGCGTTGTTGCCCAGCACTCGGCACACACAGAGGTCCTCCGAGGTCTCAACCCATGGACCTCGATGTTGCTCAGCTGGACCACAGTTGTCTGGAGGCACTCAGTGACCTTGGAGGGAAAATGAGGCACACCCGTGGGGCCTAGGATTCCCCGGACGAGTTCTTCCTTTAAAATAAAGCACGTAAGTGACTAAGAACTCCTGGAAACAGCTGAATGCCTCTCTTTCTGCACGGCTACTCAGGGCCTAACCTGGAGGCGAGTTCTCACGTTGAGGTTCCCTTTAGCTCTAGAGCCTGTCATGCGGACCGCCACCGCGGCCACGGAAGCGCCTGGTTTAGAGAGAGCAAACTCATAATTTTCCCCGAAGCATTCTTCCAGGGCTCACCGGTCTGTCGGGTGCCCGGAATGTCATTTAGCTTTAAGGCAGACATGAATGCCACCCTCAAAATGGGAAAGCAGAAATAGTTCCAGCAGGCCCCGTTTTCATGGGCACACTCAGCGTACATCCCTGTGGTTTCTAACGAGTCCAAAGAGACACCGGTTACCCTGTGTTTCCTTCCGTAAATCAACTAATCGAAGTACGGAGTGCCGCATCCAGCGAACTTTCTCCAACAAGGAACGCCGTAGCTGCTCCTCTGGGCCTGGGGCTGCCTGCAGTGACACAGAAGGAAGAGGACTTGAATTGCAGTAAGAACCCAAGCCGCCGTCCTCTAGGATGCACGGTGACTTCAGTCAGGAGGTCCTGGATGGAATGCGAAGACGAGGGTTACTCTGAGCGCTTCTCCGATTAGGGCAATGCGTAAGACCTCCGCGCCATGTGGGATGTGCCAGAACGGTGTTCGTGAACGTGTGAAAGTGCTGAGGAAACCAAGCTGCTCAAAAGAGGGCAGTGCGTTTCCCTACGCTCGGCATGCACAGAGGGGCTCTAAAGGGCTACGGGCCTGGATGTTGCTTAGCAGACCCAGGTGCACCTGGGGGTACTCAGTGTTCCTGCCGGGAACAGGGTGCCCCGGCTAGCCTCCCAGGTGTCCAGAAAGTTGTGCTGCCGTTAAAGGTATGCAGAGCAGAGGGCACCGCCTCCTGGAAACTGCAGCACGCCTCCGCTTCTGCACGGCAAATCAGAGCCTTACTTCGAGGCATGGGTTAATGCTCGGTGTGCCGGTAGCGACACAGCATGTTAAGATGCTGACTTTCTCCTCGAGCAGAGTGACTTCAGGTAAAAGGGCGGGCCTCGCAGTGTTCCACGCACAGCATTCTCTCATGGCAGCTCACACAAGGGCCATGACAGAGTCTTCTTGGGCACTTCGCACTCACCAGCCATGTTGTCCTCAGGGCGCTCCAGGGCTCTGGAGGTGAACCGCTCCTCGAGGAACGCGCAGTGTGTTGTTGCCCAGCACTCGGCACGCACAGAGGTCCTCCGAGGGATCAACCCATGGACCTCGACGTTGCTCAGCTGGCCCACAGTTGTCTGGAGGCACTCAGTGACCTTGGAGGGAAAATGAGGCACACCCGTGGGGCCTAGGAATCCCCGGACATGTACTTACTTTCAAATAAAGCACATAAGCGACTAAGAACTCCTGGAAACAGCTGCATGCCTCCCTTTCTGCACGGCTACTCAGGGCCTAACCTGGAGGCGAGTTCTCACGTTGAGGTTCCCTTTAGCTCTAGAGCCTGTCATGCGGACCGCCACCGCGGCCACGGAAGCGCCTGGTTTAGAGAGAGGAAACTCATAATTTTCCCCGAAGCATTCTTCCAGGGCTCACCGGTCTGTCGGGTGCCCGGAATGTCATTTAGCTTCAAGGCAGACATGAATGCCACCCTCAAAATGGAAAAGCAGGAATAGTTCCAGCAGGCCCCGTTTTCATGGGCACACTCAGCGTACATCCCTGTGGTTTCTAACGAGTCCCAAGAGACACCGGTTACCCTGTGTTTCCTTCCCTGGATCAACTCATCGATATAGGGAGACCCGCATACAGCGAACTGTCTCCACCAAGGAACGCCGTAGCTGCTCCTCTGGGCCTGGGGCTGCCTGCAGTGACACAGAAGGAAGAGGACTTGAATTGCAGTAAGAACCCAAGCCGCCATCCTCTAGGAGGCACGGTGACTTCAGTCAGGAGGTCCTGGATGGCATGCGAAGACGAGGGTTACTCTGAGCGCAGCTCCGATTAGGGCAATGCGTAAGAACTCCGTGCCATGTGGGATGTGCCAGAACGGTGTTCGTGAACGTGTGCGAGTGCTGAGGAAACCAAGCTGCTCCAAAAGAGAGGGCAGTGCGTTTCCCTACGCTCGGCGTGCACAGAGGGGCTCTAAAGGTCTACGGGCCTGGATGTTGCTTAGCAGACCCAGGTGCACCTGGGGGTACTCAGTGTTCCTGCCGGGAACAGGGTGCCCCGGCTAGCCTCCCAGGTGTCCAGAAAGCTGTGCTGCCGTTAAAGGTACGCAGAGCAGAGGCCACCGCCTCCTGGAAACTGCAGCATGCCTCCGCTTCTGCACGGCAAATCAGGGCCTTACTTCCAGGCATGGGTTCATGCACGGTGTGCCGGTAGCGACACAGCATGCTAAGATGCTGACTTTCTCCTCGAGCAGAGTGACTTCAGGTACAAGGGCGGGCCTCGCAGTGTTCCACGCACAGCATTCTCTCATGGCAGCTCACACAAGGGCCATGACAGAGTGTTCGTGGGCACTTCGCACTCACCAGCCATGTTGTCCTCAGGGCGCTCCAGGGCTCTGGAGGTGAACCGCTCCTCGAGGAACGCGCAGTGCGTTGTTGCCCAGCACTCGGCACACACAGAGGTCCTCCGAGGTCTCAACCCATGGACCTCGATGTTGCTCAGCTGGACCACAGTTGTCTGGAGGCACTCAGTGACCTTGGAGGGAAAATGAGGCACACCCGTGGGGCCTAGGATTCCCCGGACGAGTTCTTCCTTTAAAATAAAGCACGTAAGTGACTAAGAACTCCTGGAAACAGCTGAATGCCTCTCTTTCTGCACGGCTACTCAGGGCCTAACCTGGAGGCGAGTTCTCACGTTGAGGTTCCCTTTAGCTCTAGAGCCTGTCATGCGGACCGCCACCGCGGCCACGGAAGCGCCTGGTTTAGAGAGAGCAAACTCATAATTTTCCCCGAAGCATTCTTCCAGGGCTCACCGGTCTGTCGGGTGCCCGGAATGTCATTTAGCTTTAAGGCAGACATGAATGCCACCCTCAAAATGGGAAAGCAGAAATAGTTCCAGCAGGCCCCGTTTTCATGGGCACACTCAGCGTACATCCCTGTGGTTTCTAACGAGTCCAAAGAGACACCGGTTACCCTGTGTTTCCTTCCGTAAATCAACTAATCGAAGTACGGAGTGCCGCATCCAGCGAACTTTCTCCAACAAGGAACGCCGTAGCTGCTCCTCTGGGCCTGGGGCTGCCTGCAGTGACACAGAAGGAAGAGGACTTGAATTGCAGTAAGAACCCAAGCCGCCGTCCTCTAGGAGGCACGGTGACTTCAGTCAGGAGGTCCTGGATGGAATGCGAAGAAGAGGGTTACTCTGAGCGCAGCTCCGATTAGGGCAATGCGTAAGACCTCCGTGCCATGTGGGATGTGCCAGAATGCTGTTCGTGAACGTGTGCGAGTGCTGAGGAAACCAAGCTGCTCAAAATTGAGGGCAGTGCGTTTCCCTACACTCGGCGTGCACAGAGGGGCTCTAAAGGTCTACGGGCCTGGATGTTGCTTAGCAGACCCAGGTGCACCTGGGGGTACTCAGTGTTCCTGCCGGGAACAGGGTGCCCCGGCTAGCCTCCCAGGTGTCCAGAAAGCTGTGCTGCCGTTAAAGGTATGCAGAGCAGAGGTCACCACCTCCTGGAAACTGCAGCACGCCTCTGCTTCTGCACGGCAAATCTGGGCCTTACTTCCAGGCATGGGTTCATGCTGGGTGTGTCGGTAGCAACACAGCATGGTAAGATGCTGCCTTTCTCCTCGAGCAGAGTGACTTCAGGTACGAGGGCGGGCCTCGCAGTGTTCCAAGCACAGCGTTCTCTCATGGCAGCTCATAAAAGGGCCATGACAGAGTCTTCCTGGGCACTTCGCACTCACCAGCCATGTTGTCCTCAGGGCGCTTGAGGGCTCTCGATGTGAGCCGCGCCTCGAGGAACGCGCAGTGTGTTGTTGCCCAGCACTCGGCACACACAGAGGTCCTCCGAGGGATCAACCCATGGACCTCGACGTTGCTCAGCCGGCCCACAGTTGTCTGGAGGCACTCAGTGACCTTGGAGGGAAAATTTGGCACACCCGTGGGGCCTAGGATTCCCCGGACGTGTACTTCCTTTCAAATAAAGCACGTAAGCAACTAAGAACTCATGGAAACAGTTGCATGCCTCCATTCCTGCACAGCTACTCAGGGCCTAACCTGGAGGCGAGTTCTCACGTTGAGGTTCCCTTTAGCTCTAGAGCCTGTCATGCAGACCAACACCATGGCCACGGAAACCCCTGGATTAGAGAGAGCAAACTCATAATTTTCCCCGAAGCATTCTTCCAGGGCTCACTGGCCTGTCGGGAGCTGGGAATGTCATGTAGCATCAAGGAAGGCATGAATACAGCCCTCAAAATGGGAAAGCAGGTCTAGTCCAGGCAGGACCCCGTTTTCATGGGCACACTCAGCGTACATCCCTGTGGTTTCTAACGAGTCCCAAGAGACACCGGTTACCCTGTGTTTCCTTCCCTGAGTCAACTCATCGAAGTAGGGAGTCCCGCATCCAGCGAACTGTCTCCACCAAGGATCGCCGTAGCTGCTCCTCTGGGCCTGGGGCTGCCTGCAGTGACACAGAAGGAAGAGGACTTGAATTGCAGTAAGAACCCAAGCCACCGTCCTCTAGGAGGAACGGTGACTTCAGTCAGGAGGTCCTGGATGGAATGCGAAGACGAGGGTTACTCTGAGCGCAGCTCCGAATAGGGCAACGCGTAAGAACTTCGCCCCATGTGGCATGTGCCAGAACGGTGTTCGTGAACGTGTGCGAGTGCTGAGGAAACCAAGCTGCTCCAAAAGAGAGGGCAGTGCGTTTCCTTACACTCTGCGTGCACAGAGGGGCTCTAAAGGGCTATGGGTCTGGATGTTGCTTAGCAGACCCAGGTGCACCTGGGGGTACTCAGTGTTCCTGCCGGGAACAGGGTGCCCCGGCTAGCCTCCCAGGTGTCCAGAAAGCTGTGCTGCCGTTAAAGGTATGCAGAGCAGAGGCCACCGCCTCCTGGAAACTGCAGCACGCCTCCGCTTCTGCATGGCAAATCAGGGCCTTACTTCGAGGCATGGGTTCATGCTGGGTGTGCCGGTAGCGACACAGCATGTTAAGATGCTGACTTTCTCCTCGAGCAGAGTGACTTCAGGTAAAAGGGCGGGCCTCGCAGTGTTCTACGCACAGCATTCTCTCATAGCAGCTCACACAAGGGCCATGACAGAGTCTTCCTGGGCACTTCGCACTCACCAGCCATGTTGTCCTCAGGGCGCTCCAGGGCTCTGGAGGTGAGCCGCTCCTCGAGGAACACGCAGTGTGTTGTTGCCCAGCACTCGGCACACACAGAGGTCCTCCGAGGGATCAACCCATGGACCTCGACGTTGCTCAGCTGGCCCACAGTTGTCTGGAGGCACTCAGTGACCTTGGAGGGAAAATGAGGCACACCCGTGGGGCCTAGGAATCCCCGGACGTGTACTTTCTTTCATATAAAGCACGTAAGTGACTAAGAACTCATAGAAACAGCTGCATGCCTCCCTTTCTGCACGGCTACTCAGGGCCTAACCTGGAGGCGAGTTCTCACGTTGAGGTTCCCTTTAGCTCTAGAGCCTGTCATGCGGACCGCCACCGCGGCCACGGAAGCGCCTGGTTTAGAGAGAGGAAACTCATAATTTTCCCCGAAGCATTCTTCCAGGGCTCACCGGTCTGTCGGGTGCCCGGAATGTCATTTAGCTTCAAGGCAGACATGAATGCCACCCTCAAAATGGGAAAGCAGGAATAGTTCCAGCAGGCCCCGTTTTCATGGGCACATTCAGCATACATCCCTGTGGTTTCTAACGAGTCCAAAGAGACAACGGTTACCCTGTGTTTCCTTCCCTGAATCAACTCATCGATATAGGGAGACCCGCATCCAGCGAACTGTCTCCACCAAGGAACACCGTAGCTGCTCCTCTGGGCCTGGGGCTGCCTGCAGTGACACAGAAGGAAGAGGACTTGAATTGCAGTAAGAACCCAAGCCGCCGTCCTCTAGGAGGCACGGTGACTTCAGTCAGGAGGTCCTGGATGGAATGCGAAGACGAGGGTTACTCTGAGCGCAGCTCCGATTAGGGCAATGCGTAAGACCTCCGTGCCATGTGGGATGTGCCAGAACGGTGTTCGTGAACGTGTGCGAGTGCTGAGGAAACCAAGCTCCTCCAAAAGAGGGGGCAGTGCGTTTCCCTACGCTCGGCGTGCACAGAGGGGCTCTAAAGGGCTACGGGCCTGGATGTTGCTTAGCAGACCCAGGTGCACCTGGGGGTACTCAGTGTTCCTGCCGGTAACAGGGTGCCCCGGCTAGCCTCCCAGGTGTCCAGAAAGCTGTGCTGCCGTTAAAGGTATGCAGAGCAGAGGCCACCGCCTCCTGGAAACTGCAGCACGCCTCCGCTTCTGCACGGCAAATCAGGGCCTTACTTCCAGGCATGGGTTCATGCTCGGTGTGCCGGTAGCGACACAGCATGCTAAGATGCTGACTTTCTCCTCGAGCAGAGTGACTTCAGGTACGAGGGCGGGCCTCGCAGTGTTCCAAGCAGAGTGTTCTCTCATGGCAGCTCACACAAGGGCCATGACAGAGTCTTCCTGGGCACTTCGCACTCACCAGCCATGTTGTCCTCAGGGCGTTCCAGGGCTCTGGAGGTTAGCCGCTCCTCGAGGAACACGCAGTGTGTGTTTGCCCAGCACTCGGCACACACAGAGGTCCTCCGAGGGATCAACCCATGGACCTCGACGTTGCTCAGCCGGCCCACAGGTGTCTGGAGGCACTCAGTGACCTTGGAGGGAAAATGAGGCACACCCGTGGGGCCTAAGAATCCCTGGACGTGTACTTCCTTTCAAATAAAGCACGTAAGTGACTAAGAACTCATGGAAACAGCTGCATGCCTCCCTTTCTGCACGGCTACTCAGGGCCTAACCTGGAGGCGAGTTCTCACGTTGAGGTTCCCTTTAGCTCTGGAGCCTGTCATGCAGACCAACACCATGGCCACGGAAACCCCTGGATTAGAGAGAGCAAACTCATAATTTTCCCCGAAGCATTCTTCCAGGCCTCACCGGTGTCTGGTGCCGTGAATGTCATGTAGCTTCAAGGCAGGCATGAATGCCGCCCTCAAAATGGGAAAGCACGAATAGTTCCAGCAGGCCCCGTTTTCATGAGCACACTCAGCGTACATCCCTGTGGTTTCTAACGAGTCCCAAGAGACACCGGTTACCCTGTGTTTCCTTCCCTGAATCAACTCATCGAAGTAGGGAGTCCCGCATCCAGCGAACTGTCTCCACCAAGGAACGCCGTAGCTGCTCCTCTGGGCCTGGGGCTGCCTGCAGTGACACAGAAGGAAGAGGAGTTGAATTGCAGTAAGAACCCAAGCCGCCGTCCTCTAGGAGGTACGGTGACTTCAGTCAGGAGGTTCTGGATGGAATGCGAAGACGAGGGTTACTCTGAGCGCAGCTCCGACTAGGGCAATGCGTAAGACCTTCGCCCCATGTGGCATGTGCCAGAACGGTGTCCGTGAACGTGTGCGAGTGCTGAGGAAACCAATCTTCTCCAAAAGAGAGGGCAGTGTGTTTCCCTACGCTCGGCGTGCACAGAGTGGCTCTAAAGGGCTACGGGCCTGGATGTTGCTTAGCAGACCCAGGTGCACCTTGGGATACTCAGTGTTCCTGCCGGGAACAGGGTGCCCAGGGTAGCCTCCCAGGTGTCCAGAAAGCTGTGCTGCCGTTAAAGGTATGCAGAGCAGAGGCCACCGCCTCCTGGAAACTGCACCACGCCTCCGCTTCTGCACGGCAAAGCAGGGCCTTACTTCCAGGCATGGGTTCATGCTGGGTGTGTCGGTAGCGACACAGCATGCTAAGATGCTGACTTTCTCCTCGAGCAGAGTGACTTCAGGTACGAGGACGGGCCTCGCAGTGTTCCATGCACAGCGTTCTCTCATGGCAGCTCACACAAGGGCCATGACAGAGTCTTCCTGGGCACTTCGTACTCACCAGCCATGTTGTCCTCAGGGTGCTCGAGGGCTCTGGAGGTGAACCGCTCCTCGAGGAATGCGCAGTGTCTTGTTGCCCAGCACGCGGCACACACAGAGGTTCTCCGAGGTCTCAACCCATGGACCTCGACGTTGCTCAGCTGGCCCACAGTTGTCTGGAGGCACTCAGTGACCTTGGAGGGAAAATGAGGCACACCCGTGGGGCCTAGGAATCCCCGGACGTGTACTTACTTTCAAATAAAGCACGTAAGCAACTAAGAACTCCTGGAAACAGCTGCATGCCTCTCTTTCTGCACGGCTACTCAGGGCCTAACCTGGAGGCGAGTTCTCACGTTGAGGTTCCCTTTAGCTCTAGAGCCTGTCATGCGGACCGCCACCGCGGCGACGGAAGCGCCTGGTTTAGAGAGAGCAAACTCATAATTTTCCCCGAAGCATTCTTCCAGAGCTCACCGGTCTGTCGGGTGCCGGGAATGTCATTTAGCTTCAAGGCAGACATGAATGCCACCCTCAAAATGGGAAAGCAGGAATAGTTCCAGCAGGCCCCGTTTTCATGGGCACACTCAGCGTACATCCCTGTGGTTTCTAACGAGTCCAAAGAGACACAGTTTACCCTGTGTTTCCTTCCCTGGATCAACTCATCGATATAGGGAGACCCGCATCCAGCGAACTGTCTCCACCAAGGAACGCCGTAGCTGCTCCTCTGGGCCTGGGGCTGCCTGCAGTGACACAGAAGGAAGAGGACTTGAATTGCAGTAAGAACCCAAGCCGCCGTCCTCTAGGAGGCACGGTGTCTTCAGTCAGGAGGTCCTGGATGGAATTCGAAGACGAGGGTTACTCTGAGCGCAGCTCCGATTAGGGCAATGCGTAAGAACTCCGTGCCATGTGGGATGTGCCAGAACGGTGTTCGTGAACGTGTGCTAGTGCTGAGGAAACCAAGCTGCTCCAAAAGAGAGGGCAGTGCGTTTCCCTACGCTGGGCGTGCACAGAGGTGCTCTAAAGGTCTACGGGCCTGGATGTTGCTTAGCAGACCCAGGTGCACCTGGGGGTACTCAGTGTTCCTGCCGGGAACAGGGTGCCCCGGCTAGCCTCCCAGGTGTCCAGAAAGCTGTGCTGCCGTTAAAGTTGTGCAGAGCAGAGGCCACCGCCTCCTGGAAACTGCAACACGCCTCCGCTTCTGCACGGCAAATCAGGGCCTTACTTCCAGGCATGGGTTCATGCTCGGTGTGCCGGTAGCGACACAGCATGCTAAGATGCTGACTTTCTCCTCGAGCAGAGTGACTTCAGGTACGAGGGCGGGCCTCGCAGTGTTCCAAGAAGAGTGGTCTCTCATGGCAGCTCACACAAGGGCCATGACAGAGTCTTCCTGGGCACTTCGCACTCACCAGCCATGTTGTCCTCAGGCCGCTCCAGGGCTCTGGAGGTGAACCGCTCCTCGAGGAAAGCGCAGTGTGTGGTTGCCCAGCACTCGGCACGCACAGAGGTCCTCCGAGGTCTCAACCCATGGACCTCGACGTTGCTCAGCTTGCCCAGAGTTGTCTGGAGGCACTCAGTGAACTTGGAGGGATAATGAGGCACACCCATGGGGCATAGGATTCCCCGGACGTGTACTTCCTTTAAAATAAAGCACGTAAGCGACTAAGAACTCATGGAAACAGCTGCATGCCTCCCTTCCTGCACAGCTACTCAGGACCTAACCTGGAGGCGAGTTCTCACGTTGATGTTCCCTTTATCTCTAGAGCCTGTCATGCGGACCGCCACTGCGGCCACGGAAGCCCCTGGTTTAGTGATAGCAAACTCATAATTTTCCCCGAACCATTCTTCCAGGCCTCACCGGTGTCTGGTGCCGTGAATGTCATGTAGCTTCAAGGCAGGCATGAATGCCGCCCTCAAAATGGGAAAGCAGGGCTAGTTCCAGCAGGCCCCGTTTTCATGGGCACACTCAGCGTACATCCCTGTGGTTTCTAACGAGTCCCAAGAGACACCGGTTACCCTGTGTTTCCTTCCCTGGATCAACTCATCGATATAGGGAGACCCGCATCCAGCGAACTGTCTCCACCAAGGAACGCCGTAGCTGCTCCTCTGGGCCTGGGGCTGCCTGCACTGACACAGAAGGAAGAAGACTTGAATTGCAGTAAGAACCCAAGCCGCCGTCCTCTAGGATGCACGGTGACTTCAGTCAGGAGGTCCTGGATGGAATGCGAAGACGAGGGTTACTCTGAGCGCTTCTCCGATTAGGGCAATGCGTAAGACCTCCGCGCCATGTGGGATGTGCCAGAACGGTGTTCGTGAACGTGTGAAAGTGCTGAGGAAACCAAGCTGCTCAAAAGAGGGCAGTGCGTTTCCCTACGCTCGGCATGCACAGAGGGGTTCTAAAGGGCTACGGGCCTGGATGTTGCTTAGCAGACCCAGGTGCACCTGTGGGTACACAGTGTTCCTGCCGGGAACAGGGTGCCCCGGCTAACCTCCCAGGTGTCCAGAAAGTTGTGCTGCCGTTAAAGGTATGCAGAGGAGAGGCCACCACCTCCTGGAAACTGCAGCACGCCTCCGCTTCTGCACGGCAAATCAGGGCCTTACTTCGAGGCATGGGTTAATGCTGGGTGTGCCGGTAGCGACACAGCATGTTAAGATGCTGACTTTCTCCTCGAGCAGAGTGACTTCAGGTAAAAGGGCGGGCCTCGCAGTGTTCCACGCACAGCATTCTCTCATGGCAGCTCACACAAGGGCCATGACAGAGTCTTCTTGGGCACTTCGCACTCACCAGCCATGTTGTCCTCAGGGCGCTCCAGGGCTCTGGAGGTGAACCGCTCCTCGAGGAACGCGCAGTGTGTTGTTGCCCAGCACTCGGCACGCACAGAGGTCCTCCGAGGGATCAACCCATGGACCTCGACGTTGCTCAGCTGGCCCACAGTTGTCTGGAGGCACTCAGTGACCTTGGAGGGAAACTGAGGCACACCCGTGGGGCCTAGGAATCCCCGGACATGTACTTACTTTCAAATAAAGCACGTAAGCGACTAAGAACTCCTGGAAACAGCTGCATGCCTCCCTTTCTGCACGGCTACTCAGGGCCTAACCTGGAGGCGAGTTCTCACGTTGAGGTTCCCTTTAGCTCTAGAGCCTGTCATGCGGACCGCCATCGCGGCCACGGAAGTGCCTGGTTTAGAGAGAGGAAACTCATAATTTTCCCCGAAGCATTCTTCCAGGGCTCACCGGTCTGTCGGGTGCCCGGAATGTCATTTAGCTTCAAGGCAGACATGAATGCCACCCTCAAAATGGGAAAGCAGGAATAGTTCCAGCAGGCCCCGTTTTCATGGGCACACTCAGCATACATCCCTGTGGTTTGTAACGAGTCCAAAGAGACACCGGTTACCCTGTGTTTCCTTCCCTGGATCAACTCATCGATATAGGGAGACCCGCATCCAGCGAACTGTCTCCACCAAGGAACACCGTAGCTGCTCCTCTGGGCCTGGGGCTGCCTGCAGTGACACAGAAGGAAGAGGACTTGAATTGCAGTAAGAACCCAAGCCGCCGTCCTCTAGGAGGCACGGTGACTTCATTCAGGAGGTCCTGGATGGAATGCGAAGACGAGGGTTACTCTGAGCGCAGCTCCGATTAGGGCAATGCGTAAGACCTCCGTGCCATGTGGGATGTGCCAGAACGGTGTTCGTGAACGTGTGCGAGTGCTAAGGAAACCAAGCTCCTCCAAAAGAGAGGGCAGTGCGTTTCCCTACGCTCGGCGTGCACAGAGGGGCTCTAAAGGGCTACGGGCCTGGATGTTGCTTAGCAGACCCAGGTGCACCTGGGGGTACTCAGTGTTCCTGCCGGTAACAGGGTGCCCCGGCTAGCCTCCCAGGTGTCCAGAAAGCTGTGCTGCCGTTAAAGGTATGCAGAGCAGAGGCCACCGCCTCCTGGAAACTGCAGCACGCCTCCGCTTCTGCACGGCAAATCAGGGCCTTACTTCCAGGCATGGGTTCATGCTCGGTGTGCCGGTAGTGACACAGCATGCTAAGATGCTGACTTTCTCCTCGAGCAGAGTGACTTCAGGTATGAGGGCGGGCCTCGCAGTGTTCCAAGCAGAGTGTTCTCTCATGGCAGCTCACACAAGGGCCATGACAGAGTCTTCCTGGGCACTTCGCACTCACCAGCCATGTTGTCCTCAGGGCGTTCCAGGGCTCTGGAGGTTAGCCGCTCCTCGAGGAACACGCAGTGTGTGTTTGCCCAGCACTCGGCACACACAGAGGTCCTCCCAGGGATCAACCCATGGACCTCGACGTTGCTCAGCCGGCCCACAGTTGTCTGGAGGCACTCAGTGACCTTGGAGGGAAAATGAGGCACACCCGTGGGGCCTAAGAATCCCCGGACGTGTACTTCCTTTCAAATAAAGCACGTAAGTGACTAAGAACTCATGGAAACAGCTGCATGCCTCCCTTTCTGCACGGCTACTCAGGGCCTAACCTGGAGGCGAGTTCTCACGTTGAGGTTCCCTTTAGCTCTGGAGCCTGTCATGCAGACCAACACCATGGCCACGGAAACCCCTGGATTAGAGAGAGCAAACTCATAATTTTCCCCGAAGCATTCTTCCAGGGCTCACTGGCCTGTCGGGAGCCGGGAATGTCATGTAGCATCAAGGAAGGCATGAATA
Source organism: Leucopleurus acutus (assembly GCF_964270905.1). NCBI lineage: Eukaryota > Metazoa > Chordata > Mammalia > Artiodactyla > Delphinidae > Leucopleurus > Leucopleurus acutus. Next base: position 112,441 of record NW_028138908.1, read on the forward strand.
CAGCCCTCAAAATGGGAAAGCAGGTGTAGTCCAGGCAGGACCCCGTTTTCATGGGCACACTCAGCGTACATCCCTGTGGTTTCTAACGAGTCCCAAGAGACACCGGTTACCCTGTGTTTCCTTCCCTGAATCAACTCATCGAAGTAGGGAGTCCCGCATCCAGCGAACTGTCTCCACCAAGGAACGCCCATAGCTGCTCCTCTGGGCCTGGGGCTGCCTGCAGTGACACAGAAGGAAGAGGACTTGAATTGCAGTAAGAACCCAAGCCGCCGTCCTCTAGGAGGCACGGTGACTTCAGTCAGGAGGTCCTGGATGGAATGCGAAGACGAGGGTTACTCTGAGCGCAGCTCCAAATAGGGCAACACGTAAGACCTTCGCCCCATGTGGCATGTGCCAGAACGGTGTTCGTGAACGTGTGCGAGTGCTGAGGAAACCAAGCTGCTCCAAAAGAGAGGGCAGTGCGTTTCCTTACACTCGGCGTGCACAGAGGGGCTCTAAAGGGCTATGGGCCTGGATGTTGCTTAGCAGACACAGGTGCACCTGGGGGTACTCAGTGTTCCTGCCGGGAACAGGGTGCCCCGGCTAGCCTCCCAGGTGTCCAGAAAGCTGTGCTGCCGTTAAAGCTATGCAGAGCAGAGGCCACCGCCTCCTGGAAACTGCAGCATGCCTCCGCTTCTGCATGGCAATTCAGGGCCTTACTTCGAGGCATGGGTTCATGCTGGGTGTGCCGGTAGCGACATAGCATGTTAAGATGCTGACTTTCTCCTCGAGCAGAGTGACTTCAGGTAAAAGGGCGGGCCTCGCAGTGTTCCACGCACAGCATTCTCTCATGGCAGCTCACACAAGGGCCATGACAGAGTCTTCCTGGGCACTTCGCACTCACCAGCCATGTTGTCCTCAGGGCGCTCCAGGGCTCTGGAGGTGAACCGCTCCTCGAGGAATGCGCAGTGCGTTGTTGCCCAGCACTCGGCACACACAGAGGTCCTCCGAGGTCTCAACCCATGGACCTCGACGTTGCTCAGCTGTCCCACAGTTTTCTGGAGGCACTCAGTGACCTTGGAGGGAAAATGAGGCACACCCGTGGGGCCTAGGATTCCCCAGACGAGTTCTTCCTTTAAAATAAAGCACGTAAGCGACTAAGAACTCATGGAAACAGCTGCATGCCTGCCTTCCTGTACGGCTACTCAGGGCCTAACCTGGAGGCGAGTTCTCACGTTGAGGTTCCCTTTAGCTCTAGAGCCTGTCATGCGGACCGCCACCGCGGCCACGGAAGCCCCTGGATTAGAGAGAGCAAACTCATAATTTTCCCCGAAGCATTCTTCCAGGGCTCACTGGCCTATCGGGTGCCTCGAATGTCATGCAGCTTCAAGGCAGGCATGAATGCCGCCCTCAAAATGAGAAAGCAGGGCAAGTTACAGCAGGCCCCGTTTTCATAGGCACACTCAGCGTACATCCCTGTGGTTTATAACGAGTCACAAGAGACACCGGTTACCCTGTGTTTCCTTCCGTAAATCAACTAATCGAAGTACGGAGTGCCGCATCCAGCGAACTTTCTCCAACAAGGAACGCCGTAGCTGCTCCTCTGGGCCTGGGGCTGCCTGCAGAGACACAGAAGGAAGAGGACTTGAATTGCAGTAAGAACCCAAGCCGCCGTCCTCTAGGAGGCACGGTGACTTCAGTCGGGAGGTCCTGGATGGAATGCGAAGACGAGGGTTACTCTGAGCGCAGCTCCGAATAGGGCAACACGTAAGACCTTCGCCCCATGTGGCATGTGCCAGAACCCTGTTCGTGAACGTGTGCGAGTGCTGAGGAAACCAAGCTGCTCCAAAAGAGAGGGCAGTGCGTTTCCCTACGCTCGGCGTGCTCAGAGGGGCTCTAAAGTTCTACGGGCCTGGATGTTGCTGACCAGACCCAGGTGCACCTGGGGGTACTCAGTGTTCCTGCCGGGAACAGGGTGCCCCGGCTAGCCTCCCAGGTGTCCAGAAAGCTGTGCTGCCGTTAAAGGTGTGCAGAGCAGAGGCCACCGCCTCCTGGAAACTGCAGCACGCCTCCGCTTCTGCACAGCAAATCAGGGCCTTACTTCCAGGCATGGGTTCATGGTCGGTGTGCCGGTAGCGACACAGCATGCTAATATGCTGACTTTCTCCTCGAGCAGAGTGACTTCAGGTACGAGGGCGGGCCTCGCAGTGTTCCAAGCAGAGTGTTCTCTCATGTCAGCTCACACAAGGGCCATGACAGAGTCTTCCTGGGCACTTCGCACTCACCAGCCATGTTGTCCTCAGGGCGCTCGAGGGCTCTGGATGTGAGCCGCGCCTCGTGGAACACGCAGTGTGTTGTTGCCCAGCACTCAGCACGCACAGAGGTCCTCCGAGGTCTCAACCCATGGACCTCGACGTTGCTCAGCTGGCCCACAGTTGTCTGGAGGCACTCAGTGAACTTGGAGGGATAATGAGGCACACCCATGGGGCATAGGATTCCCGGGACGTGTACTTCCTTTAAAATAAAGCACGTAAGCGACTAAGAACTCATGGAAACAGCTGCATGCCTCCCTTCCTGCACAGCTACTCAGGGCCTAACCTGGAGGCGAGTTCTCACGTTGAGGTTCCCTTTATCTCTAGAGCCTGTCATGCAGACTGCCAGCGCGGCCACGGAAGCCCCTGGTTTAGAGAGAGCAAACTCATAATTTTCCCCGAAGCATTCTTCCAGGCCTCACCGGTGTCTGGTGCCGTGAATGTCATGTTGCTTCAAGGCAGGCATGAATGCCGCCCTCAAAATGGGAAAGCAGGGCTAGTTCCAGCAGGCCCGTTTTCATGGGCACACTCAGTGTACATCCCTGTGGTTTCTAACGAGTCCCAAGAGACACCGGTTACCCTGTGTTTCCTTCCGTGAATCAACTAATCGAAGTACGGAGTGCCGCATCCAGCGAACTTTCTCCAACAAGGAACGCCGTAGCTGCTCCTCTGGGCCTGGGGCTGCCTGCAGAGACACAGAAGGAAGAGGACTTGAATTGCAGTAAGAACCCAAGCCGCCATCCTCTAGGAGGCACAGTGACTTCAGTCAGGAGGTCCTGGATGGAATGCGAAGACGAGGGTTACTCTGAGCACTTCTCCGATTAGGGCAATGCGTAAGACCTCCGCGCCATGTGGGATGTGCCAGAACGGTGTTCGTGAACGTGTGCGAGTGCTGAGGAAACCAAGCTGCTCAAAAGAGGGCAGTGCGTTTCCCTACGCTCGGCGTGCACAGAGGGGCTCTAAAGGGCTGCGGGCCTGGATGTTGCTTAGCAGACCCAGGTGCACCTGGGGGTACTCAGTGTTCCTGCCGGGAACAGGGTGCCCCGGCTAGCCTCCCAGGTGTCCAGAAAGCTGTGCTGCCGTTAAAGGTATGCAGAGCAGAGGCCACCGCCTCCTGGAAACTGCAGCATGCCTCCGCTTCTGCACGGCAAATCAGGGCCTTACTTCCAGGCATGGGTTCATGCTCGGTGTGCCGGTAGCGACACAGCATGCTAAGATGCTGACTTTCTCCTCGAGCAGAATGACTTCAGGTACGAAGGCGGGCCTCGCAGTGTTCCAAGCAGAGTGTTCTCTCATGGCAGCTCACACAAGGGTCATGACAGAGTCTTCCTGGGCACTTCGTACTCACCAGCCATGTTGTCCTCAGGGCGCTCCAGGGCTCTGGAGGTCAGCCGCTCCTCGAGGAACACGCAGTGTGTTGTTGCCCAGCACTCGGCACGCACAGAGGTCCTCCGAGGGATCAACCCATGGACCTCGACGTTGCTCAGCCGGCCCACAGTTGTCTGGAGGCACTCAGTGACCTTGGAGGGAAAATGAGGCACACCCGTGGGGCCTAGGAATCCCCGGACGTGTACTTCCTTTCAAATAAAGCACGTAAGTGACTAAGAACTCATGGAAACAGCTGCATGCCTCCCTTTCTGCACGGCTACTCAGGGCCTAACCTGGAGGCGAGTTCTCACGTTGAGGTTCCCTTTAGCTCTGGAGCCTGTCATGCAGACCAACACCATGGCCACGGAAACCCCTGGATTAGAGAGAGCAAACTCATAATTTTCCCCGAAGCATTCTTCCAGGGCTCACTGACCTGTCGGGAGCCGGGAATGTCATGTAGCATCAAGGAAGGCATGAATACAGCCCTCAAAATGGGAAAGCAGGTCTAGTCCAGGCAGGACCCCGTTTTCATGGGCACACTCAGCGTACATCCCTGTGGTTTTTAACGAGTCCCAAGAGACAACGGTTACCCTGTGTTTCCTTCCCTGAATCAAATCATCGAGGTAGGGAGTCCCACATCCAGCGAACTGTCTCCACCAAGGAATGCCGTAGCTGCTCCTCTGGGCCTGGGGCTGCCTGCAGTGACACAGAAGGAAGAGGACTTGAATTGCAGTAAGAACCCAAGCCACCGTCCTCTAGGAGGCACGGTGACTTCAGTCAGGAGGTCCTGGATGGAATGCGAAGACGAGGGTTACTCTGAGCGCAGCTCCGAATAGGGCAATGCGTAAGACCCTCGCCCCATGTGGCATGTGCCAGAACGGTGTTCGTGAACGTGTGCGAGTGCTGAGGAAACCAAGCTACTCAAAAGAGGGCAGTACGTTTCCCTACCCTCGGCGTGCACAGAGGGGCTCTAAAGGGCTACGGGCCTGAATGTTGCTTAGCAGACCCATGTGCACCTGGGGGTACTCAGTGTTCCTGCCGGGAACAGGGTGCCCCGGCTAGCCTCCCAGGTGTCCAGAAAGCTGTTCTACCGTTAAAGCTATGCAGAGCAGAGGCCACCGCCTCCTGGAAACTGCAGCATGCCTCCACTTCTGCACGGCAAATCAGGGCCTTACTTCCAGGCATGGGTTCATGCTGGGTGTGCCGGTAGCGACACAGCATGTTAAGATGCTGACTTTCTCCTCGAGCAGAGTGACTTCAGGTAAAAGGGCGGGCCTCGCAGTGTTCCACGCACAGCATTCTCTCATGGCAGCTCACACAAGGGCCATGACAGAGTCTTCCTGGGCACTTCGCACTCACCAGCCATGTTGTCCTCAGGGCGCTCCAGGGCTCTGGAGGTGAACCGCTCCTCGAGGAAAGCGCAGTGTGTTGTTGCCCAGCACTCGGCACGCACAGAGGTCCTCCGAGGGATCAACCCATGGACCTTGACGTTGCTCAGCTGGCCCACAGTTGTCTGGAGGCACTCAGTGACCTTGGAGGGAAAATGAGGCACACCCGTGGGGCCTAGGATTCCCCGGACGAGTTCTTCCTTTAAAATAAAGCGCGTAAGCGACTAAGAACTCCTGGAAACAGCTGCATGCCTCCCTTTCTGCACGGCTACTCAGGGCCTAACCCGGAGGCGAGTTCTCACGTTGAGGTTCCCTTTAGCTCTAGAGCCTGTCATGCGGACCGCCACCGTGGCCACAGAAGCCCCTGGTTTAGAGAGAGCAAACTCATAATTTTCCCCGAAGCATTCTTCCAGGGTTCACTTGCCTGTTGGGAGCCGGGAATGTCAGGGAGCTTCAAGGCAAGCATGAATGCAGCCCTCAAAATGGGAAAGCAGGGATAGTTCCCTCGGGCCCTGTTTTCATGGGCACACTCAGCGTACATCCCTGTGGTTTATAACGAGTCCCAAGAGACACCGGTTACCCTGTGTTTCCTTCCCTGGATCAACTCATCGATATAGGGAGACCCACATCTAGCGAACTGTCTCCACCAAGGAATGCCGTAGCTGCTCCTCTGGGCCTGGGGTTGCATGCAGTGACACAGAAGGAAGAGGACTTGAATTGCAGTAAGAACCCAAGCCGCCGTCCTCTAGGAGGCACGGTGACTTCAGTCAGGAGGTCCTGGATGGAATGCGAAGACGAGGGTTACTCTGAGCGCAGCTCCGAATAGGGCAACGCGTAAGACCTCAGCCCCATGTGGGATGTGCCAGAACGGTATTCGTGAACGTGTGCGAGTGCAGAGGAAACCAAGCTGCTCCAAAAGGAGGGCAGTGTGTTTCCCTACGCTCGGCAGGCACAGAGGGGCTCTAAAGGGCTACGGGCCTGGATGTTGCTTAGCAGACCCAGGTGCACCTGGGGGTACTCAGTGTTCCTGCCGGGAACAGGGTGCCCCGGCTAGCCTCCCAGGTGTCCAGAAAGCTGTGCTGCCGTTAAAGGTATGCAGAGCAGAGGCCACCGCCTCCTGGAAACTGCAGCACGCCTCCGCTTCTGCACGGCAAATCAGGGCCTTACTTCCAGGCATGGGTTCATGCTGGGTGTGCCGGTAGCGACACAGCATGCTAAGATGCTGACTTTCTCCTCGAGCAGAGTGACTTCATGTACGAGGGCGGGCCTCGCAGTGTTCCAAGCAGAGTGTTCTCTCATGGCAGCTCACACAAGGGCCATGACAGAGTCTTCCTGGGCACTTCGCACTCACCAGCCATGTTGTCTTCAGGGCGCTCCAGGGCTCTGGAGGTGAGCTGCTCCTCGAGGAACACGCACTGTGTGGTTGCCCAGCACTCGGCACGCACAGAGGTCCTCCGAGGGAATCACCCAATGGACCTCGACGTTGCTCAGCTGGCCCACAGGTGTCTGGAGTCACTCAGTGACCTTGGAGTGAAAATGATGCACACCCGTGGGGCCTATGAGTCCCCGGACGTGTACTTCCTTTAAAACAAAGCGCGTAAGCGACTAAGAACTCCTGGAAACAGCTGCATGCCTCCCTTTCTGCATGGCTACTCAGGGCCTAACCTGGAGGCGAGTTCTCACGTTGAGGTTCCCTTTAGCTCTAGAGCCTGTCATGCGGACCACCACCACGGCCAATGAAGCCCCTGGTTTAGAGAGAGCAAACTCATAATTTTCCCCGAAGCATTCTTCCAGGGCTCACTGGCCTGTTGGGAGCCGGGAATGTCAGGGAGCTTCAAGGCAAGCATGAATGTAGCCCTCAAAATGGGAAAGCAGGGCTAGTTCCAGCAGGCCCCCGTTTTCATGGGCACACTCAGCGTACATCCCTGTGGTTTCTAACGAGTCCCAAGAGACACCGGTTACCCAGTGTTTCCTTCCCTGAATCAACTCATTGAAGTAGGGAGTCCCGCATCCAGCGAACTGTCTCCACCAAGGAACGCAGTAGCTGCTCCTCTGGGGCTGGGACTGCCTGCAGTGACACAGAAGGAAGAGGACTTGAATTGCAGTAAGAACCCAAGCCGCCGTCCCCTAGGAGGCACGGTGAGTTCAGTCAGAAGTTCCTGGATGGAATGCGAAGACGAGCGTTACTCTGAGTGCAGCTCTGATTAGGGCAATGCGTAAGACCTCCGCGCCATGTGGCATGTGCCAGAACGGTGTTCGTGAACGTGTGCGAGTGCAGAGGAAACCAAGCTGCTCCAAAAGGAGGGCAGTGTGTTTCCCTACGCTCGGCAGGCACAGAGGGGCTCTAAAGGGCTACGGGCCTGGATGTTGCTTAGCAGACCCAGGTTCACCTGGGGGTACTCAGTGTTCCTGCCGGGAACAGGGTGCCCCGGCTAGCCTCCCAGGTGTCCAGAAAGCTGTCCTGCCGTTAAAGGTATGAAGAGCAGAGGCCACCGCCTCCTGGAAACTGCAGCACGCCTCCGCTTCTGCACGGCAAATCAGGGCCTTACTTCCAGGCATGGGTTCATGCTGGGTGTGCCGGTAGCGACACAGCATGCTAAGATGCTGACTTTCTCCTCGAGCAGAGTGACTTCAGGTACGAGGGCGGGCCTCGCAGTGTTCCAAGCACTGCGTTCTCTCATGGCAGCTCACACAAGGTCCATGACAGAGTCTTCCTGGGCACTTCGCACTCACCAGCCATGTTGTCCTCAGGGCGCTCGAGGACTCTGGAGGTGAACCGCTCCTCGAGGAACGCGCAGTGTGTTGTTGCCCAGCACTCGGCACACACAGAGGTCCTCCGAGGGCTCAACCCATGGACCTCGACGTTTCTCAGCCGGCCCACAGTTGTCTGGAGGCACTCAGTGACCTTGGAGGGAAAATGAGGCACACCCGTGGGGCCTAGGATTCCCCGGACGTGTACTTCCTTTAAAATAAAGCACGTAAGCGACTAAGAACTCATGGAAACAGCTTCATGCCTCCCTTTATGCACGGCTACTCAGGGCCTAACCTGGAGGTGAGTTCTCACGTTGAGGTTCCCTTTAGCTCTAGAGCCTGTCATGCGGACCAACACTATGGCCACGGAAACCCCTGGATTAGAGAGAGCAAACTCATAATTTTCCCCGAAGCATTCTTCCAGGGCTCACTGGCCTGTTGGGAGCCGGAATGTCATGTAGCATCAAGGCAAGCATGAATACAGCCCTCAAAATGGGAAAGCAGGGCTAGCCCAGGCAGGACCCCGTTTTCATGGGCACATTCAGCGTACATCCCTGTGGTTTCTAACGAGTCCCAAGAGACACCGGTTTCCTTGTGTTTCCTTCCCTGAATCAACTCATCGAAGTAGGGAGTCCCGCATCCAGCGAACTGTCTCCACCAAAGAACACCGTAGCTGCTCCTCTGGGCCTGGGGCTGCCTGCAGTGACACAGAAGGAAGAGGACTTGAATTGCAGTAAGAACCCAAGCCGCCATCCTCTAGAAGTCACGGTGACTTCAGTCAGGACGTCCTGGATGGAATGCGAAGACGAGGGTTACTCTGAGCGCAGCTCCGATTAGGGCAACGCGTAAGACCTTCGCGCCATGTGGCATGTGCCAGAACGGTGTTCGTGAACGTGTGCGAGTGCTGAGGAAACCAAGCTGCTCCAAAAGAGAGGGCAGTGCGTTTCCTTACACTCGGCGTGCACAGAGGGGCTCTAAAGGGCTATGGGCCTGGATGTTGCTTAGCAGACACAGGTGCACCTGGGGGTACTCAGTGTTCCTGCCGGGAACAGGGTGCCCCGGCTAGCCTCCCAGGTGTCCAGAAAGCTGTGCTGCCGTTAAAGCTATGCAGAGCAGAGGCCACCGCCTCCTGGAAACTGCAGCATGCCTCCGCTTCTGCATGGCAATTCAGGGCCTTACTTCGAGGCATGGGTTCATGCTGGGTGTGCCGGTAGCGACATAGCATGTTAAGATGCTGACTTTCTCCTCGAGCAGAGTGACTTCAGGTAAAAGGGCGGGCCTCGCAGTGTTCCACGCACAGCATTCTCTCATGGCAGCTCACACAAGGGCCATGACAGAGTCTTCCTGGGCACTTCGCACTCACCAGCCATGTTGTCCTCAGGGCGCTCCAGGGCTCTGGAGGTGAACCGCTCCTCGAGGAATGCGCAGTGCGTTGTTGCCCAGCACTCGGCACACACAGAGGTCCTCCGAGGTCTCAACCCATGGACCTCGACGTTGCTCAGCTGTCCCACAGTTTTCTGGAGGCACTCAGTGACCTTGGAGGGAAAATGAGGCACACCCGTGGGGCCTAGGATTCCCCAGACGAGTTCTTCCTTTAAAATAAAGCACGTAAGCGACTAAGAACTCATGGAAACAGCTGCATGCCTGCCTTCCTGTACGGCTACTCAGGGCCTAACCTGGAGGCGAGTTCTCACGTTGAGGTTCCCTTTAGCTCTAGAGCCTGTCATGCGGACCGCCACCGCGGCCACGGAAGCCCCTGGATTAGAGAGAGCAAACTCATAATTTTCCCCGAAGCATTCTTCCAGGGCTCACTGGCCTATCGGGTGCCTCGAATGTCATGCAGCTTCAAGGCAGGCATGAATGCCGCCCTCAAAATGAGAAAGCAGGGCAAGTTACAGCAGGCCCCGTTTTCATAGGCACACTCAGCGTACATCCCTGTGGTTTATAACGAGTCACAAGAGACACCGGTTACCCTGTGTTTCCTTCCGTAAATCAACTAATCGAAGTACGGAGTGCCGCATCCAGCGAACTTTCTCCAACAAGGAACGCCGTAGCTGCTCCTCTGGGCCTGGGGCTGCCTGCAGAGACACAGAAGGAAGAGGACTTGAATTGCAGTAAGAACCCAAGCCGCCGTCCTCTAGGAGGCACGGTGACTTCAGTCGGGAGGTCCTGGATGGAATGCGAAGACGAGGGTTACTCTGAGCGCAGCTCCGAATAGGGCAACACGTAAGACCTTCGCCCCATGTGGCATGTGCCAGAACCCTGTTCGTGAACGTGTGCGAGTGCTGAGGAAACCAAGCTGCTCCAAAAGAGAGGGCAGTGCGTTTCCCTACGCTCGGCGTGCTCAGAGGGGCTCTAAAGTTCTACGGGCCTGGATGTTGCTGACCAGACCCAGGTGCACCTGGGGGTACTCAGTGTTCCTGCCGGGAACAGGGTGCCCCGGCTAGCCTCCCAGGTGTCCAGAAAGCTGTGCTGCCGTTAAAGGTGTGCAGAGCAGAGGCCACCGCCTCCTGGAAACTGCAGCACGCCTCCGCTTCTGCACAGCAAATCAGGGCCTTACTTCCAGGCATGGGTTCATGGTCGGTGTGCCGGTAGCGACACAGCATGCTAATATGCTGACTTTCTCCTCGAGCAGAGTGACTTCAGGTACGAGGGCGGGCCTCGCAGTGTTCCAAGCAGAGTGTTCTCTCATGTCAGCTCACACAAGGGCCATGACAGAGTCTTCCTGGGCACTTCGCACTCACCAGCCATGTTGTCCTCAGGGCGCTCGAGGGCTCTGGATGTGAGCCGCGCCTCGTGGAACACGCAGTGTGTTGTTGCCCAGCACTCAGCACGCACAGAGGTCCTCCGAGGTCTCAACCCATGGACCTCGACGTTGCTCAGCTGGCCCACAGTTGTCTGGAGGCACTCAGTGAACTTGGAGGGATAATGAGGCACACCCATGGGGCATAGGATTCCCGGGACGTGTACTTCCTTTAAAATAAAGCACGTAAGCGACTAAGAACTCATGGAAACAGCTGCATGCCTCCCTTCCTGCACAGCTACTCAGGGCCTAACCTGGAGGCGAGTTCTCACGTTGAGGTTCCCTTTATCTCTAGAGCCTGTCATGCAGACTGCCAGCGCGGCCACGGAAGCCCCTGGTTTAGAGAGAGCAAACTCATAATTTTCCCCGAAGCATTCTTCCAGGCCTCACCGGTGTCTGGTGCCGTGAATGTCATGTTGCTTCAAGGCAGGCATGAATGCCGCCCTCAAAATGGGAAAGCAGGGCTAGTTCCAGCAGGCCCGTTTTCATGGGCACACTCAGTGTACATCCCTGTGGTTTCTAACGAGTCCCAAGAGACACCGGTTACCCTGTGTTTCCTTCCGTGAATCAACTAATCGAAGTACGGAGTGCCGCATCCAGCGAACTTTCTCCAACAAGGAACGCCGTAGCTGCTCCTCTGGGCCTGGGGCTGCCTGCAGAGACACAGAAGGAAGAGGACTTGAATTGCAGTAAGAACCCAAGCCGCCATCCTCTAGGAGGCACAGTGACTTCAGTCAGGAGGTCCTGGATGGAATGCGAAGACGAGGGTTACTCTGAGCACTTCTCCGATTAGGGCAATGCGTAAGACCTCCGCGCCATGTGGGATGTGCCAGAACGGTGTTCGTGAACGTGTGCGAGTGCTGAGGAAACCAAGCTGCTCAAAAGAGGGCAGTGCGTTTCCCTACGCTCGGCGTGCACAGAGGGGCTCTAAAGGGCTGCGGGCCTGGATGTTGCTTAGCAGACCCAGGTGCACCTGGGGGTACTCAGTGTTCCTGCCGGGAACAGGGTGCCCCGGCTAGCCTCCCAGGTGTCCAGAAAGCTGTGCTGCCGTTAAAGGTATGCAGAGCAGAGGCCACCGCCTCCTGGAAACTGCAGCATGCCTCCGCTTCTGCACGGCAAATCAGGGCCTTACTTCCAGGCATGGGTTCATGCTCGGTGTGCCGGTAGCGACACAGCATGCTAAGATGCTGACTTTCTCCTCGAGCAGAATGACTTCAGGTACGAAGGCGGGCCTCGCAGTGTTCCAAGCAGAGTGTTCTCTCATGGCAGCTCACACAAGGGTCATGACAGAGTCTTCCTGGGCACTTCGTACTCACCAGCCATGTTGTCCTCAGGGCGCTCCAGGGCTCTGGAGGTCAGCCGCTCCTCGAGGAACACGCAGTGTGTTGTTGCCCAGCACTCGGCACGCACAGAGGTCCTCCGAGGGATCAACCCATGGACCTCGACGTTGCTCAGCCGGCCCACAGTTGTCTGGAGGCACTCAGTGACCTTGGAGGGAAAATGAGGCACACCCGTGGGGCCTAGGAATCCCCGGACGTGTACTTCCTTTCAAATAAAGCACGTAAGTGACTAAGAACTCATGGAAACAGCTGCATGCCTCCCTTTCTGCACGGCTACTCAGGGCCTAACCTGGAGGCGAGTTCTCACGTTGAGGTTCCCTTTAGCTCTGGAGCCTGTCATGCAGACCAACACCATGGCCACGGAAACCCCTGGATTAGAGAGAGCAAACTCATAATTTTCCCCGAAGCATTCTTCCAGGGCTCACTGACCTGTCGGGAGCCGGGAATGTCATGTAGCATCAAGGAAGGCATGAATACAGCCCTCAAAATGGGAAAGCAGGTCTAGTCCAGGCAGGACCCCGTTTTCATGGGCACACTCAGCGTACATCCCTGTGGTTTTTAACGAGTCCCAAGAGACAACGGTTACCCTGTGTTTCCTTCCCTGAATCAAATCATCGAGGTAGGGAGTCCCACATCCAGCGAACTGTCTCCACCAAGGAATGCCGTAGCTGCTCCTCTGGGCCTGGGGCTGCCTGCAGTGACACAGAAGGAAGAGGACTTGAATTGCAGTAAGAACCCAAGCCACCGTCCTCTAGGAGGCACGGTGACTTCAGTCAGGAGGTCCTGGATGGAATGCGAAGACGAGGGTTACTCTGAGCGCAGCTCCGAATAGGGCAATGCGTAAGACCCTCGCCCCATGTGGCATGTGCCAGAACGGTGTTCGTGAACGTGTGCGAGTGCTGAGGAAACCAAGCTACTCAAAAGAGGGCAGTACGTTTCCCTACCCTCGGCGTGCACAGAGGGGCTCTAAAGGGCTACGGGCCTGAATGTTGCTTAGCAGACCCATGTGCACCTGGGGGTACTCAGTGTTCCTGCCGGGAACAGGGTGCCCCGGCTAGCCTCCCAGGTGTCCAGAAAGCTGTTCTACCGTTAAAGCTATGCAGAGCAGAGGCCACCGCCTCCTGGAAACTGCAGCATGCCTCCACTTCTGCACGGCAAATCAGGGCCTTACTTCCAGGCATGGGTTCATGCTGGGTGTGCCGGTAGCGACACAGCATGTTAAGATGCTGACTTTCTCCTCGAGCAGAGTGACTTCAGGTAAAAGGGCGGGCCTCGCAGTGTTCCACGCACAGCATTCTCTCATGGCAGCTCACACAAGGGCCATGACAGAGTCTTCCTGGGCACTTCGCACTCACCAGCCATGTTGTCCTCAGGGCGCTCCAGGGCTCTGGAGGTGAACCGCTCCTCGAGGAAAGCGCAGTGTGTTGTTGCCCAGCACTCGGCACGCACAGAGGTCCTCCGAGGGATCAACCCATGGACCTTGACGTTGCTCAGCTGGCCCACAGTTGTCTGGAGGCACTCAGTGACCTTGGAGGGAAAATGAGGCACACCCGTGGGGCCTAGGATTCCCCGGACGAGTTCTTCCTTTAAAATAAAGCGCGTAAGCGACTAAGAACTCCTGGAAACAGCTGCATGCCTCCCTTTCTGCACGGCTACTCAGGGCCTAACCCGGAGGCGAGTTCTCACGTTGAGGTTCCCTTTAGCTCTAGAGCCTGTCATGCGGACCGCCACCGTGGCCACAGAAGCCCCTGGTTTAGAGAGAGCAAACTCATAATTTTCCCCGAAGCATTCTTCCAGGGTTCACTTGCCTGTTGGGAGCCGGGAATGTCAGGGAGCTTCAAGGCAAGCATGAATGCAGCCCTCAAAATGGGAAAGCAGGGATAGTTCCCTCGGGCCCTGTTTTCATGGGCACACTCAGCGTACATCCCTGTGGTTTATAACGAGTCCCAAGAGACACCGGTTACCCTGTGTTTCCTTCCCTGGATCAACTCATCGATATAGGGAGACCCACATCTAGCGAACTGTCTCCACCAAGGAATGCCGTAGCTGCTCCTCTGGGCCTGGGGTTGCATGCAGTGACACAGAAGGAAGAGGACTTGAATTGCAGTAAGAACCCAAGCCGCCGTCCTCTAGGAGGCACGGTGACTTCAGTCAGGAGGTCCTGGATGGAATGCGAAGACGAGGGTTACTCTGAGCGCAGCTCCGAATAGGGCAACGCGTAAGACCTCAGCCCCATGTGGGATGTGCCAGAACGGTATTCGTGAACGTGTGCGAGTGCAGAGGAAACCAAGCTGCTCCAAAAGGAGGGCAGTGTGTTTCCCTACGCTCGGCAGGCACAGAGGGGCTCTAAAGGGCTACGGGCCTGGATGTTGCTTAGCAGACCCAGGTGCACCTGGGGGTACTCAGTGTTCCTGCCGGGAACAGGGTGCCCCGGCTAGCCTCCCAGGTGTCCAGAAAGCTGTGCTGCCGTTAAAGGTATGCAGAGCAGAGGCCACCGCCTCCTGGAAACTGCAGCACGCCTCCGCTTCTGCACGGCAAATCAGGGCCTTACTTCCAGGCATGGGTTCATGCTGGGTGTGCCGGTAGCGACACAGCATGCTAAGATGCTGACTTTCTCCTCGAGCAGAGTGACTTCATGTACGAGGGCGGGCCTCGCAGTGTTCCAAGCAGAGTGTTCTCTCATGGCAGCTCACACAAGGGCCATGACAGAGTCTTCCTGGGCACTTCGCACTCACCAGCCATGTTGTCTTCAGGGCGCTCCAGGGCTCTGGAGGTGAGCTGCTCCTCGAGGAACACGCACTGTGTGGTTGCCCAGCACTCGGCACGCACAGAGGTCCTCCGAGGGAATCACCCAATGGACCTCGACGTTGCTCAGCTGGCCCACAGGTGTCTGGAGTCACTCAGTGACCTTGGAGTGAAAATGATGCACACCCGTGGGGCCTATGAGTCCCCGGACGTGTACTTCCTTTAAAACAAAGCGCGTAAGCGACTAAGAACTCCTGGAAACAGCTGCATGCCTCCCTTTCTGCATGGCTACTCAGGGCCTAACCTGGAGGCGAGTTCTCACGTTGAGGTTCCCTTTAGCTCTAGAGCCTGTCATGCGGACCACCACCACGGCCAATGAAGCCCCTGGTTTAGAGAGAGCAAACTCATAATTTTCCCCGAAGCATTCTTCCAGGGCTCACTGGCCTGTTGGGAGCCGGGAATGTCAGGGAGCTTCAAGGCAAGCATGAATGTAGCCCTCAAAATGGGAAAGCAGGGCTAGTTCCAGCAGGCCCCCGTTTTCATGGGCACACTCAGCGTACATCCCTGTGGTTTCTAACGAGTCCCAAGAGACACCGGTTACCCAGTGTTTCCTTCCCTGAATCAACTCATTGAAGTAGGGAGTCCCGCATCCAGCGAACTGTCTCCACCAAGGAACGCAGTAGCTGCTCCTCTGGGGCTGGGACTGCCTGCAGTGACACAGAAGGAAGAGGACTTGAATTGCAGTAAGAACCCAAGCCGCCGTCCCCTAGGAGGCACGGTGAGTTCAGTCAGAAGTTCCTGGATGGAATGCGAAGACGAGCGTTACTCTGAGTGCAGCTCTGATTAGGGCAATGCGTAAGACCTCCGCGCCATGTGGCATGTGCCAGAACGGTGTTCGTGAACGTGTGCGAGTGCAGAGGAAACCAAGCTGCTCCAAAAGGAGGGCAGTGTGTTTCCCTACGCTCGGCAGGCACAGAGGGGCTCTAAAGGGCTACGGGCCTGGATGTTGCTTAGCAGACCCAGGTTCACCTGGGGGTACTCAGTGTTCCTGCCGGGAACAGGGTGCCCCGGCTAGCCTCCCAGGTGTCCAGAAAGCTGTCCTGCCGTTAAAGGTATGAAGAGCAGAGGCCACCGCCTCCTGGAAACTGCAGCACGCCTCCGCTTCTGCACGGCAAATCAGGGCCTTACTTCCAGGCATGGGTTCATGCTGGGTGTGCCGGTAGCGACACAGCATGCTAAGATGCTGACTTTCTCCTCGAGCAGAGTGACTTCAGGTACGAGGGCGGGCCTCGCAGTGTTCCAAGCACTGCGTTCTCTCATGGCAGCTCACACAAGGTCCATGACAGAGTCTTCCTGGGCACTTCGCACTCACCAGCCATGTTGTCCTCAGGGCGCTCGAGGACTCTGGAGGTGAACCGCTCCTCGAGGAACGCGCAGTGTGTTGTTGCCCAGCACTCGGCACACACAGAGGTCCTCCGAGGGCTCAACCCATGGACCTCGACGTTTCTCAGCCGGCCCACAGTTGTCTGGAGGCACTCAGTGACCTTGGAGGGAAAATGAGGCACACCCGTGGGGCCTAGGATTCCCCGGACGTGTACTTCCTTTAAAATAAAGCACGTAAGCGACTAAGAACTCATGGAAACAGCTTCATGCCTCCCTTTATGCACGGCTACTCAGGGCCTAACCTGGAGGTGAGTTCTCACGTTGAGGTTCCCTTTAGCTCTAGAGCCTGTCATGCGGACCAACACTATGGCCACGGAAACCCCTGGATTAGAGAGAGCAAACTCATAATTTTCCCCGAAGCATTCTTCCAGGGCTCACTGGCCTGTTGGGAGCCGGAATGTCATGTAGCATCAAGGCAAGCATGAATACAGCCCTCAAAATGGGAAAGCAGGGCTAGCCCAGGCAGGACCCCGTTTTCATGGGCACATTCAGCGTACATCCCTGTGGTTTCTAACGAGTCCCAAGAGACACCGGTTTCCTTGTGTTTCCTTCCCTGAATCAACTCATCGAAGTAGGGAGTCCCGCATCCAGCGAACTGTCTCCACCAAAGAACACCGTAGCTGCTCCTCTGGGCCTGGGGCTGCCTGCAGTGACACAGAAGGAAGAGGACTTGAATTGCAGTAAGAACCCAAGCCGCCATCCTCTAGAAGTCACGGTGACTTCAGTCAGGACGTCCTGGATGGAATGCGAAGACGAGGGTTACTCTGAGCGCAGCTCCGATTAGGGCAACGCGTAAGACCTTCGCGCCATGTGGCATGTGCCAGAACGGTGTTCGTGAACGTGTGCGAGTGCTGAGGAAACCAAGCTGCTCCAAAAGAGAGGGCAGTGTGTTTCCCTAGGCGCGGCGTGCACAGAGGGGCTCTAAAGGGCTATGGGCCTGGATGTTGCTTAAAGGACCTAGGTGCACCTGGGGGTACTCAGTGTTCCTGCCGGGAACAGGGTGCCCCGGCTAGCCTCCCAGGTGTCCAGAAAGCTGTGCTGCCGTTAAAGGTATGCAGAGCAGAGGCCACCGCCTCCTGGAAACTGCAGCACGCCTCCGCTTCTGCACGGCAAATCAGGGCCTTACTTCCAGGCATGGGTTCATGCACGGTGTGCCGGTAGCGACACAGCATGCTAAGATGCTGACTTTCTCCTCGAGCAGAGTGACTTCAGGTACGAGGGCGGGCCTCGCAGTGTTCCAAGCAGAGTGTTCTCTTATGGCAGCTCACACAAGGGCCATGACAGAGTCTTCCTGGGCACTTCGCACTCACCAACCATGTTGTCCTCAGGGCGTTCCAGGGCTCTGGAAGTGAGCCGCTCCTCGAGGAACACGCAGTGTGTGGTTGCCCAGCACTCGGCACACACAGAGGTCCTCCGAGGGATCAACCCATGGACCTCGACGTTGCTCAGCCGGCCCACAGTTGTCTGGAGGCACTCAGTGACCTTGGAGGGAAAATGAGGCACACCCGTGGGGCCTAAGAATCCCCGGACGTGTACTTCCTTTCAAATAAAGCACGTAAGTGACTAAGAACTCATGGAAACAGCTGCATGCCTCCCTTTCTGCACGGCTACTCAGGGCCTAACCTGGAGGCGAGTTCTCACGTTGAGGTTCCCTTTAGCTGTGGAGCCTGTCATGCAGACCAACACCATGGCCACGGAAACCCCTGGATTAGAGAGAGCAAACTCATAATTTTCCCCGAAGCATTCTTCCAGGGCTCACTGGCCTGTCGGTAGCCGGGAATGTCATGTAGCATCAAGGAAGGCATGAATACAGCCCTCAAAATGGGAAAGCAGGTCTAGTCCAGGCAGGACCCCGTTTTCATGGGCACACTCAGCGTACATCCCTGTGGTTTCTAACGAGTCCCAAGAGACACCGGTTACCCTGTGTTTCCTTCCCTGAATCAACTCATCGAAGTAGGGAGTCCCGCATCCAGCGAACTGTCTCCACCAAGGAACGCCATAGCTGCTCCTCTGGGCCTGGGGCTGCCTGCAGTGACACAGAAGGAAGAGGACTTGAATTGCAGTAAGAACCCAAGCCACCGTCCTCTAGGAGGCACGGTGACTTCAGTCAGGAGGTCCTGGATGGAATGCGAAGACGAGGGTTACTCTGAGCGCAGCTCCGAATAGGGCAACACGTAAGACCTTCGCCCCATGTGGCATTTGCCAGAACGGTGTTCGTGAACGTGTGCGAGTGCTGAGGAAACCAAGCTGCTCCAAAAGAGAGGGCAGTGCGTTTCCTTACACTCGGCGTGCACAGAGGGGCTCTAAAGGGCTATGGGCCTGGATGTTGCTTAGCAGACCCAGGTGCACCTGGGGGTACTCAGTGTTCCTGCCGGGAACAGGGTGCCCCGGCTAGCCTCCCAGGTGTCCAGAAAGCTGTGCTGCCGTTAAAGGTATGCAGAGCAGAGGCCACCGCCTCCTGGAAACTGCAGCATGCCTCCGCTTCTGCACGGCAAATCAGGGCCTTACTTCCAGGCATGGGTTCATGCTCAGTGTGCCGGTAGCGACACAGCATGCTAAGATGCTGACTTTCTCCTCGAGCAGAGTGACTTCAGGTACAAGGGCGGGCCTCGCAGTGTTCCATGCACAGCATTCTCTCATGGCAGCTCACACAAGGATCATGACAGAGTCTTGCTGGTCACTTCGCACTCACCAGCCATGTTGTCCTCAGGGCGCTACAGGGCTCTGGAGGTGAACCGCTCCTCGAGGAACGCGCATGCGTTGTTGCCCAGCACTCGGCACGAACAGAGTTCCTCCGAGGTCTCAACCCATGGACATCGACGTTGCTCAGCTGGACCACAGTTGTCTGGAGGCACTCAGTGACCTTGGAGGGAAAATGAGGCACACCCGTGGGGCCTAGAATTCCCCGGACGAGTTCTTCCTTTAAAATAAAGCTCGTAAGCGACTAAGAACTCCTGGAAACAGCTGCATGCCTCCCTTTCTGCACGGCTACTCAGGGCCTAACCCAGAGGCGAGTTCTCACGTTGAGGTTCCCTTTAGCTCTAGAGCCTGTCATGCGGACCGCCACCGCGGCCACAGAAGCCCCTGGTTTAGAGAGAGCACACTCATAATTTTCCCTGAAGCATTCTTCCAGGGCTCACCGGTCTGTCGGGTGCCAGGAATGTCATTTAGCTTCAAGGCAGACATGAATGCCGCCCTCAAAATGGGAAAGCAGGAATAGTTCCAGCAGGCCCTGTTTTCATGGGCACACTCAGCGTACATCCCTGTGATTTCTAACGAGTCCCAAGAGACACCGGTTACCCTGTGTTTCCTTCCCTGGATCAACTCATCGATATAGGGAGACCCGCATCCAGCGAACTGTCTCCACCAAGGAACGCCGTAGCTGCTCCTCTGGGCCTGGGGCTGCCTGCAGTGACACAGAAGGAAGAGGACTTGAATTGCAGTAAGAACCCAAGCCGCCGTCCTCTGGAGGCACGGTGACTTCAGTCAGGAGGTCCTGGATGGAATGTGAAGACGAGGGTTACTCTGAGTACAGCTCCGATTAGGGCAATGCGTAAGACCTCCGTACCATGTGGGATGTGCCAGAACGGTGTTCATGAACGTGTGCGAGTTCTGAGGAAACCAAGCTGCTCCAAAAGAGAGGGCAGTGCGTTTCCCTACGCTCGGCATGTACAGAGGGGCTCTAAAGGTCTACGGGCCTGGATGTTGCTTAGCAGACCCAGGTGAACCTGCGGATACTCAGTGTTCCTGCCGGGAACAGGGTGCCCCGGCTAGCCTCCCAGGTGTCCAGAAAGCTGTGCTGCCATTAAAGCTATGCAGAGCAGAGGCCGCCGCCTCCTGGAAACTGCAGCACGCCTCCGCTTCTGCACGGCAAATCAGGGCCTTACTTCCAGGCATGGGTTCATGCTCAGTGTGCCGGTAGCGACACAGCATGCTAAGATGCTGACTTTCTCCTCGAGCAGAGTGACTTCAGATATAAGGGCGTGCCTCGCAGTGTTCCACGCACAGCATTCTCTCATGGCAGCTCACACAAGGGCCATGACAGAGTCTTCCTGGGCACTTCGCACTCACCAGCCATGTTTTCCTCAGGGCGCTCCAGGGCTCTGGAGGTGAACCACTCCTCGAGGAACGCGCAGTGCGTTGTTGTCCAGCACTCGGCACACACAGAGGTCCTCCGATGTCTCAACCCATGGACCTCGACGTTGCTCAGCTGGCCCACAGTTTTCTGGAGGCACTCAGTGACCTTGGAGGGAAAATGAGGCACACCCATGAGGCCTAGGATTCCCCGGACGAGTTCTTCCTTTAAAATAAAGCACGTAAGCGACTAAGAACTCATGGAAACAGCTGCATGCCTGCCTTCCTGTACGGCTACTCAGGGCCTAACGTGGTCGAGAGTTCTCACGTTGAGGTTCCCTTTAGCTCTAGAGCCTGTCATGCGGACCGCCACCGCGGCCACGGAAGCCCCTGGTTTAGAGAGAGCAAACTCATAATTTTCCCCGAAGCATTCTTCCAGGGCTCACTGGCCTGTCGGGTGTCTGGAATGTCATGTAGCTTCAAGGCAGGCATGAATGCAGCCCTCAAAATGGGAAAGCAGGGCTAGTTCCAGCAGGCTCCGTTTTCATGGGCACACTCAGCGTACATCCCTGTGGTTTATAACGAGTCCCAAGAGACACCGGTTACCCTGTGTTTCCTTCCCTGAATCAACTCATCGAAGTAGGGAGTCCCGCATCCAGCGAACTGTCTCCACGAAGGAACGCCGTAGCTGCTCCTCTGGGCCTGGGGCTGCCTGCAGTGACACAGAAGGAAGAGGACTTGAATTGCAGTAAGAACCCAAGCCGCCGTCCTCTAGGAGGCACGGTGACTTCAGTCAGGAGGTCCTGGATGGAATGCGAAGACGAGGGTTACTCTGAGCGCAGCTCCGAATAGGGCAACGCGTAAGACCTCAGCCCCATGTGGGATGTGCCAGAACGGTATTCGTGAACGTGTGCGAGTGCTGAGGAAACCAAGCTGCTCCAAAAGAGAGGGCAGTGTGTTTCCCTACGCTCGGCGTGCACAGAGGGGCTCTAAAGGTCTACGGGCCTGGATGTTGCTTAGCAGACCCAGGTGCACCTCGGGGTACTCAGTGTTCCTTCTGGGAACAGGATGCCCCGGCTAGCCTCCCAGGTGTCCAGAAAGCTGTGCTGCCGTTAAAGGTATGCAGAGCAGAGGCCGCCACCTCCTGGAAACTGCAGCACGTCTCCGCTTCTGCATGGCATATCAGGGCCTTACTTCCAGGCATGGGTTCATGCTGGGTGTGTCGGTAGCGACACAGCATGCTAAGATGCTGCCTTTCTCCTCGAGCAGAGTGACTTCAGGTACAAGGGCAGGCCTTGCAGTGTTCCAAGCACAGCGTTCTCTCATGGCAGCTCACACAATGGCCATGACAGAGTCTTCCTGGGCACTTCGCACTCACCAGCCATGTTGTCCTCAGGGCGCTCGAGGGCTCTGGATGTGAGCCGCGCCTCGTGGAACGCGCAGTGTGTTGTTGCCCAGCACTCGGCACGCACAGAGGTCCTCCGAGGTCTCAACCCATGGACCTCGACGTTGCTCAGCTGGCCCACAGTTGTCTGGAGGCACTCAGTGAACTTGGAGGGATAATGAGGCACACCCATGGGGCATAGGATTCCCGGGACGTGTACTTCCTTTAAAATAAAGCACGTAAGCGACTAAGAACTCATGGAAACAGCTGCATGCCTCCCTTCCTGCACAGCTACTCAGGGCCTAACCTGGAGGCGAGTTCTCACGTTGAGGTTCCCTTTATCTCTAGAGCCTGTCATGCAGACTGCCACCGCGGCCACGGAAGCCCCTGGTTTAGAGAGAGCAAACTCATAATTTTCCCCGAAGCATTCTTCCAGGCCTCACCGGTGTCTGGTGCCGTGAATGTCATGTTGCTTCAAGGCAGGCATGAATGCCGCCCTCAAAATGGGAAAGCAGGGCTAGTTCCAGCAGGCCCGTTTTCATGGGCACACTCAGTGTACATACCTGTGGTTTCTAACGAGTCCCAAGAGACACCGGTTACCCTGTGTTTCCTTCCGTGAATCAACTAATCGAAGTACGGAGTGCCGCATCCAGCGAATTTTCTCCAACAAGGAATGCCGTAGCTGCTCCTCTGGGCCTGGGGCTGCCTGCAGAGACACAGAAGGAAGAGGACTTGAATTGCAGTAAGAACCCAAGCCGCCATCCTCTAGGAGGCACAGTGACTTCAGTCAGGAGGTCCTGGATGGAATGCGAAGACGAGGGTTACTCTGAGCACTTCTCCGATTAGGGCAATGCGTAAGACCTCCGCGCCATGTGGGATGTGCCAGAACGGTGTTCGTGAACGTGTGCGAGTGCTGAGGAAACCAAGCTGCTCAAAAGAGGGCAGTGCGTTTCCCTACGCTCGGCGTGCCCAGAGGGGCTCTAAAGGGCTGCGGGCCTGGATGTTGCTTAGCAGACCCAGGTGCACCTGGGGGTACTCAGTGTTCCTGCCGGGAACAGGGTGCCCCGGCTAGCCTCCCAGGTGTCCAGAAAGCTGTGCTGCCGTTAAAGGTATGCAGAGCAGAGGCCACCGCCTCCTGGAAACTGCAGCACGTCTCCGCTTCTGCACGGCAAATCAGGGCCTTACTTCCAGGCATGGGTTCATGCTCGGTGTGCCGGTAGCGACACAGCATGCTAAGATGCTGACTTTCTCCTCGAGCAGAGTGACTTCAGGTATGAGGGCGGGCCTTGCAGTGTTCCAAGCAGAGTGTTCTCTCATGGCAGCTCACACAAGGGCCATGACAGAGTCTTCCTGGGCACTTCGCACTCACCAGCCATGTTGTCCTCAGGGCGTTCCAGGGCTTTGGAGGTGAGCCGCTCCTCGAGGAACACGCAGTGTGTGTTTGCCCAGCACTCGGCACAAACAGAGGTCCTCCGAGGGATCAACCCATGGACCTCGACGTTGCTCAGCCGGCCCACAGTTGTCTGGAGGCACTCAGTGACCTTGGAGGGAAAATGAGGCACACCCGTGGGGCCTAAGAATCCCCGGACGTGTACTTCCTTTCAAATAAAGCACGTAAGTGACTAAGAACTCATGGAAACAGCTGCATGCCTCCCTTTCTGCACGGCTACTCAGGGCCTAACCTGGAGGCGAGTTCTCACGTTGAGGTTCCCTTTAGCTCTAGAGCCTGTCATGCAGACCAACACCATGGCCACGGAAACCCCTGGATTAGAGAGAGCAAACTCATAATTTTCCCCGAAGCATTCTTCCAGGCCTCACCGGTGTCTTGTGCCGTGAATGTCATGTAGCTTCAAGGCAGGCATGAATGCCGCCCTCAAAATGGGAAAGCAGGGCTAGTTCCAGCAGGCCCCGTTTTCATGGGCACACTCAGCGTACATCCCTGTGGTTTGTAACGAGTCCCAAGAGACACCGGTTACCCTGTGTTTCCTTCCGTGAATCAACTAATCGAAGTATGGAGTGCCGCATCCAGCGAACTTTCTCCACAAGGGACGCCGTAGCTGCTCCTCTGGGCCTGGGGCTGCCTGCAGAGACACAGAAGGAAGAGGACTTGAATTGCAGTAAGAACCCAAGCCGCCGTCCTCTAGGAGGCACGGTGACTTCATTCTGGAGGTCCTGGATGGAATGCGAAGACGAGGGTTACTCTGAGCGCAGCTCCGAATAGGGCAACACGTAAGACCTTCGCCCCATGTGGCATGTGCCAGAACCCTGTTCGTGAACGTGTGCGAGTGCTGAGGAAACCAAGCTGCTCCAAAAGAGAGGGCAGTGCGTTTCCTTACACTCGGCGTGCACAGAGGGGCTCTAAAGGGCTATGGGCCTGGATGTTGCTTAGCAGACCCAGGTGCACTTGGGGGTACTCAGTGTTCCTGCCGGGAACAGGGTGACCCGGCTAGCCTCCCAGGTGTCCAGAAAGCTGTGCTGCCGTTAAAGGTATGCAGAGCAGAGGCCACCGCCTCCTGGAAACTGCAGCACGCCTCCGCTTCTGCACGGCAAATCAGGGCCTTACTTCGAGGCATGGGTTCATGCTGGGTGTGCCGGTAGCGACACAGCATGTTAAGATGCTGACTTTCTCCTCGAGCAGAGTGACTTCAGGTAAAAGGGCGGGCCTCGCAGTGTTCCACGCACAGCATTCTCATGGCAGCTCACACAAGGGCCATGACAGAGTCTTCCTGGGCACTTCGCACTCACCAGCCATGTTGTCCTCAGGCCGCTCCAGGGCTCTGGAGGTGAACCGCTCCTCGAGGAATGCGCAGTGTGTTGTTGCCCAGCACTCGGCACGCACAGAGGTCCTCTGAGGGATCAACCCATGGACCTCGACGTTGCTCAGCCGGCCCACAGTTGTCTGGAGGCACTCAGTGACCTTGGAGGGAAAATGAGGCACACCCGTGGGGCCTAGGAGTCCCCGGACG
Organism: Leucopleurus acutus; assembly: GCF_964270905.1. Taxonomy (NCBI): domain Eukaryota; kingdom Metazoa; phylum Chordata; class Mammalia; order Artiodactyla; family Delphinidae; genus Leucopleurus; species Leucopleurus acutus. Next base: position 136,994 of record NW_028138908.1, read on the forward strand.
TGTACTTCCTTTCAAATAAAGCACATAAGTGACTAAGAACTCATGGAAACAGCTGCATGCCTCCCGTTCTGCACGGCTACTCAGGCCCTAACCTGGAGGCGAGTTCTCACGTTGAGGTTCCCTTTAGCTCTAGAGCCTGTCATGCAGACCAACACCATGGCCACGGAAACCCCTGGATTAGAGAGAGCAAACTCATAATTTTCCCCGAAGCATTCTTCCAGGGCTCACTGGCCTGTCGGGAGGCGGGAATGTCATGTAGCATCAAGGAAGGCATGAATACAGCCCTCAAAATGGGAAAGCAGGTCTAGTCCAGGCAGGACCCCGTTTTCATGGGCACACTCAGCGTACATCCCTGTGGTTTCTAACGAGTCCCAAGAGACACCAGTTACCCTGTGTTTCCTTCCCTGAATCAACTCATCGAAGTAGGGAGTCCCGCATCCAGCGAACTGTCTCCACCAAGGAACGCCGTAGCTGGTCCTCTGGGCCTGGGGCTGCCTGCACTGACACAGAAGGAAGAGGACTTGAATTGCAGTAAGAACCCAAGCCGCCGTCCTCTAGGAGGCACGGTGACTTCAGTCAGGAGGTCCTGGATGGAATGCGAAGACGAGGGTTACTCTGAGCGCAGCTCCGAATAGGGCAACGCGTAAGACCTTCGCCCCATGTGGCATGTGCCAGAACGGTGTTCGTGAACGTGTGCGAGTGCTGAGGAAACCAAGATGCTCCAAAAGAGAGGGCAGTGCGTTTCCCTACGCTCGGCGTGCACAGAGGGGCTCTAAAGGTCTACGGGCCTGGATGTTGCTTAGCAGACCCAGGTGCACCTGGGGGTACTCAGTGTTCCTGCCGGGAACAGGGTGCCCCGGCTAGCCTCCCAGGTGTCCAGAAAGCTGTGCTGCCGTTAAAGGTATGCAGAGCAGAGGCCACCGCCTCCTGGAAACTGCAGCATGCCTCCGCTTCTGCACGGCAAATCAGGGCCTTACTTCCAGGCATGGGTTCATGCTCGGTGTGCCGGTAGCGACACAGCATGCTAAGATGCTGACTTTCTCCTCGAGCAGAGTGACTTCAGGTACAAGGGCGGGCCTCGCAGTGTTCCACGCACAGCATTCTCTCATGGCAGCTCACACAAGGGCCATGACAGAGTCTTCCTGGGCACTTCGCACTCACCAGCCATGTTGTCCTCAGGGCGCTCCAGGGCTCTGGAGGTGAACCGCTCCTCGAGGAACGCGCAGTGCGTTGTTTCCCAGCACTCGGCACACACAGAGGTCCTCCGAGGTCTCAACCCATGGACCTCGACGTTGCTCAGCTGGACCACAGTTGTCTGGAGGCACTCAGTGACCTTGGAGGGAAAATGAGGCACACCCGTGGGGCCTAGGATTTCCCGGACGAGTTCTTCCTTTAAAATAAAGCACGTAAGCAACTAAGAACTCATGGAAACAGCTGCATGCCTCCCTTCCTGCACGGCTACTCAGGGCCTAACCTGGAGGCGAGTTCTCACGTTCAGGTTCCCTTTAGCTCTAGAGCCTGTCATGCGGACCGCCACTGCGGCCACGGAAGCCCCTGGTTTAGAGAGAGCAAACTCATAATTTTCCCCGAAGCATTCTTCCAGGGCTCACTGGCCTGTCGGGTGCCTGGAATGTCATGTAGCTTCAAGGCAGGCATGAATGCAGCCCTCAAAATGGGAAAGCAGGGCTAGTTCCAGCAGGCCCCGTTTTAATGGGCACACTCAGCGTACATCCCTGTGGTTTCTAACGAGTCCCAAGAGACACCAGTTACCCTGTGTTTCCTTCCCTGAATCAACTAATCGAAGTACGGAGTGCCGCATACAGTGAACTTTCTCCAACAAGGAACGCCGTAGCTGCTCCTCTGGGCCTGGGGCTGCCTGCAGAGACACAGAAGGAAGAGGACTTGAATTGCAGTAAGAACCCAAGCCGCCGTCCTCTAGGAGGCACGGTGACTTCATTCTGGAGGTCCTGGATGGAATGCGAAGACGAGGGTTACTCTGAGCGCAGCTCCGAATAGGGCAACACGTAAGACCTTCGCCCCATGTGGCATGTGCCAGAACCCTGTTCGTGAACGTGTGCGAGTGCTGAGGAAACCAAGCTGCTCCAAAAGAGAGGGCAGTGCGTTTCCTTACACTCGGCGTGCACAGAGGGGCTCTAAAGGGCTATGGGCCTGGATGTTGCTTAGCAGACCCAGGTGCACTTGGGGGTACTCAGTGTTCCTGCCGGGAACAGGGTGACCCGGCTAGCCTCCCAGGTGTCCAGAAAGCTGTGCTGCCGTTAAAGGTATGCAGAGCAGAGGCCACCGCCTCCTGGAAACTGCAGCACGCCTCCGCTTCTGCACGGCAAATCAGGGCCTTACTTCGAGGCATGGGTTCATGCTGGGTGTGCCGGTAGCGACACAGCATGTTAAGATGCTGACTTTCTCCTCGAGCAGAGTGACTTCAGGTAAAAGGGCGGGCCTCGCAGTGTTCCACGCACAGCATTCTCATGGCAGCTCACACAAGGGCCATGACAGAGTCTTCCTGGGCACTTCGCACTCACCAGCCATGTTGTCCTCAGGCCGCTCCAGGGCTCTGGAGGTGAACCGCTCCTCGAGGAATGCGCAGTGTGTTGTTGCCCAGCACTCGGCACGCACAGAGGTCCTCTGAGGGATCAACCCATGGACCTCGACGTTGCTCAGCCGGCCCACAGTTGTCTGGAGGCACTCAGTGACCTTGGAGGGAAAATGAGGCACACCCGTGGGGCCTAGGAGTCCCCGGACGTGTACTTCCTTTCAAATAAAGCACATAAGTGACTAAGAACTCATGGAAACAGCTGCATGCCTCCCGTTCTGCACGGCTACTCAGGCCCTAACCTGGAGGCGAGTTCTCACGTTGAGGTTCCCTTTAGCTCTAGAGCCTGTCATGCAGACCAACACCATGGCCACGGAAACCCCTGGATTAGAGAGAGCAAACTCATAATTTTCCCCGAAGCATTCTTCCAGGGCTCACTGGCCTGTCGGGAGGCGGGAATGTCATGTAGCATCAAGGAAGGCATGAATACAGCCCTCAAAATGGGAAAGCAGGTCTAGTCCAGGCAGGACCCCGTTTTCATGGGCACACTCAGCGTACATCCCTGTGGTTTCTAACGAGTCCCAAGAGACACCAGTTACCCTGTGTTTCCTTCCCTGAATCAACTCATCGAAGTAGGGAGTCCCGCATCCAGCGAACTGTCTCCACCAAGGAACGCCGTAGCTGGTCCTCTGGGCCTGGGGCTGCCTGCACTGACACAGAAGGAAGAGGACTTGAATTGCAGTAAGAACCCAAGCCGCCGTCCTCTAGGAGGCACGGTGACTTCAGTCAGGAGGTCCTGGATGGAATGCGAAGACGAGGGTTACTCTGAGCGCAGCTCCGAATAGGGCAACGCGTAAGACCTTCGCCCCATGTGGCATGTGCCAGAACGGTGTTCGTGAACGTGTGCGAGTGCTGAGGAAACCAAGATGCTCCAAAAGAGAGGGCAGTGCGTTTCCCTACGCTCGGCGTGCACAGAGGGGCTCTAAAGGTCTACGGGCCTGGATGTTGCTTAGCAGACCCAGGTGCACCTGGGGGTACTCAGTGTTCCTGCCGGGAACAGGGTGCCCCGGCTAGCCTCCCAGGTGTCCAGAAAGCTGTGCTGCCGTTAAAGGTATGCAGAGCAGAGGCCACCGCCTCCTGGAAACTGCAGCATGCCTCCGCTTCTGCACGGCAAATCAGGGCCTTACTTCCAGGCATGGGTTCATGCTCGGTGTGCCGGTAGCGACACAGCATGCTAAGATGCTGACTTTCTCCTCGAGCAGAGTGACTTCAGGTACAAGGGCGGGCCTCGCAGTGTTCCACGCACAGCATTCTCTCATGGCAGCTCACACAAGGGCCATGACAGAGTCTTCCTGGGCACTTCGCACTCACCAGCCATGTTGTCCTCAGGGCGCTCCAGGGCTCTGGAGGTGAACCGCTCCTCGAGGAACGCGCAGTGCGTTGTTTCCCAGCACTCGGCACACACAGAGGTCCTCCGAGGTCTCAACCCATGGACCTCGACGTTGCTCAGCTGGACCACAGTTGTCTGGAGGCACTCAGTGACCTTGGAGGGAAAATGAGGCACACCCGTGGGGCCTAGGATTTCCCGGACGAGTTCTTCCTTTAAAATAAAGCACGTAAGCAACTAAGAACTCATGGAAACAGCTGCATGCCTCCCTTCCTGCACGGCTACTCAGGGCCTAACCTGGAGGCGAGTTCTCACGTTCAGGTTCCCTTTAGCTCTAGAGCCTGTCATGCGGACCGCCACTGCGGCCACGGAAGCCCCTGGTTTAGAGAGAGCAAACTCATAATTTTCCCCGAAGCATTCTTCCAGGGCTCACTGGCCTGTCGGGTGCCTGGAATGTCATGTAGCTTCAAGGCAGGCATGAATGCAGCCCTCAAAATGGGAAAGCAGGGCTAGTTCCAGCAGGCCCCGTTTTAATGGGCACACTCAGCGTACATCCCTGTGGTTTCTAACGAGTCCCAAGAGACACCAGTTACCCTGTGTTTCCTTCCCTGAATCAACTAATCGAAGTACGGAGTGCCGCATACAGTGAACTTTCTCCAACAAGGAACGCCGTAGCTGCTCCTCTGGGCCTGGGGCTGCCTGCAGAGACACAGAAGGTAGAGGACTTGAATTGCAGTAAGAACCCAAGCCGCCGTCCTCTAGGATGCACGGTGACTTCAGTCAGGAGGTCCTGGATGGAATGCGAAGACGAGGGTTACTCTGAGCGCTTCTCCGATTAGGGCAATGCGTAAGACCTCCGCGCCATGTGGGATGTGCCAGAACGGTGTTCGTGAACGTGTGCGAGTGCTGAGGAAACCAAGCTGCTCAAAAGAGGGCAGTGCGTTTCCCTACGCTCGGCATGCACAGAGGGGCTCTAAAGGGCTACGGGCCTGGATGTTGCTTAGCAGACCCAGGTGCACCTGGGGGTACTCAGTGTTCCTGCCGGGAACAGGGTGCCCCGGCTAGCCTCCCATGTGTCCAGAAAGTTGTGCTGCCGTTAAAGGTATGCAGAGCAGAGTCCACCGCCTCCTGGAAACTGCAGCACGCCTCCGCTTCTGCACGGCAAATCAGGGCCTTACTTCGAGGCATGGGTTAATGCTGGGTGTGCCGGTAGCGACACAGCATGTTAAGATGCTGACTTTCTCCTCGAGCAGAGTGACTTCAGGTAAAAGGGCGGGCCTCGCAGTGTTCCACGCACAGCATTCTCTCATGGCAGCTCACACAAGGGCCATGACAGAGTCTTCTTGGGCACTTCGCACTCACCAGCCATGTTGTCCACAGGGCGCTCCAGGGCTCTGGAGGTGAACCGCTCCTCGAGGAACGCGCAGTGTGTTGTTGCCCAGCACTCGGCACGCACAGAGGTCCTCCGAGGGATCAACCCATGGACCTCGACGTTGCTCAGCTGGCCCACAGTTGTCTGGAGGCACTCAGTGACCTTGGAGGGAAACTGAGGCACACCCGTGGGGCCTAGGAATCCCCGGACATGTACTTACTTTCAAATAAAGCACGTAAGCGACTAAGAACTCCTGGAAACAGCTGCATGCCTCCCTTTCTGCACGGCTACTCAGGGCCTAACCTGGAGGCGAGTTCTCACGTTGAGGTTCCCTTTAGCTCTAGAGCCTGTCATGCGGACCGCCACCGCGGCCACGGAAGCGCCTGGTTTAGAGAGAGGAAACTCATAATTTTCCCCGAAGCATTCTTCCAGGGCTCACCGGTCTGTCGGGTGCCCGGAATGTCATTTAGCTTCAAGGCAGACATGAATGCCACCCTCAAAATGGGAAAGCAGGAATAGTTCCAGCAGGCCCCGTTTTCATGGGCACATTCAGCATACATCCCTGTGGTTTCTAACGAGTCCAAAGAGACACCGGTTACCCTGTGTTTCCTTCCCTGGATCAACTCATCGATATAGGGAGACCCGCATCCAGCGAACTGTCTCCACCAAGGAACACCGTAGCTGCTCCTCTGGGCCTGGGGCTGCCTGCAGTGACACAGAAGGAAGAGGACTTGAATTGCAGTAAGAACCCAAGCCGCCGTCCTCTAGGAGGCACGGTGACTTCAGTCAGGAGGTCCTGGATGGAATGCGAAGACGAGGGTTACTCTGAGCGCAGCTCCGATTAGGGCAATGCGTAAGACCTCCGTGCCATGTGGGATGTGCCAGAACGGTGTTCGTGAACGTGTGCGAGTGCTGAGGAAACCAAGCTCCTCCAAAAGAGAGGGCAGTGCGTTTCCCTACGCTCGGCGTGCACAGAGGGGCTCTAAAGGGCTACGGGCCTGGATGTTGCTTAGCAGACCCAGGTGCACCTGGGGGTACTCAGTGTTCCTGCCGGTAACAGGGTGCCCCGGCTAGCCTCCCAGGTGTCCAGAAAGCTGTGCTGCCGTTAAAGGTATGCAGAGCAGAGGCCACCGCCTCCTGGAAACTGCAGCACGCCTCCGCTTCTGCACGGCAAATCAGGGCCTTACTTCCAGGCATGGGTTCATGCTCGGTGTGCCGGTAGCGACACAGCATGCTAAGATGCTGACTTTCTCCTCGAGCAGAGTGACTTCAGGTACGAGGGCGGGCCTCGCAGTGTTCCAAGCAGAGTGTTCTCTCATGGCAGCTCACACAAGGGCCATGACAGAGTCTTCCTGGGCACTTCGCACTCACCAGCCATGTTGTCCTCAGGGCGTTCCAGGGCTCTGGAGGTTAGCCGCTCCTCGAGGAACACGCAGTGTGTGTTTGCCCAGCACTCGGCACACACAGAGGTCCTCCGAGGGATCAACCCATGGACCTCGACGTTGCTCAGCCGGCCCACAGGTGTCTGGAGGCACTCAGTGACCTTGGAGGGAAAATGAGGCACACCCGTGGGGCCTAAGAATCCCTGGACGTGTACTTCCTTTCAAATAAAGCACGTAAGTGACTAAGAACTCATGGAAACAGCTGCATGCCTCCCTTTCTGCACGGCTACTCAGGGCCTAACCTGGAGGCGAGTTCTCACGTTGAGGTTCCCTTTAGCTCTAGAGCCTGTCATGCAGACCAACACCATGGCCACGGAAACCCCTGGATTAGAGAGAGCAAACTCATAATTTTCCCCGAAGCATTCTTCCAGGCCTCACCGGTGTCTGGTGCCGTGAATGTCATGTAGCTTCAAGGCAGGCATGAATGCAGCCCTCAAAATGGGAAAGCAGGGCTAGTTCCAGCAGGCCCCGTTTTAATGGGCACACTCAGCGTACATCCCTGTGGTTTCTAACGAGTCCCAAGAGACACCAGTTACCCTGTGTTTCCTTCCCTGAATCAACTAATCGAAGTACGGAGTGCCGCATACAGTGAACTTTCTCCAACAAGGAACGCCGTAGCTGCTCCTCTGGGCCTGGGGCTGCCTGCAGAGACACAGAAGGTAGAGGACTTGAATTGCAGTAAGAACCCAAGCCGCCGTCCTCTAGGATGCACGGTGACTTCAGTCAGGAGGTCCTGGATGGAATGCGAAGACGAGGGTTACTCTGAGCGCTTCTCCGATTAGGGCAATGCGTAAGACCTCCGCGCCATGTGGGATGTGCCAGAACGGTGTTCGTGAACGTGTGCGAGTGCTGAGGAAACCAAGCTGCTCAAAAGAGGGCAGTGCATTTCCCTACGCTCGGCATGCACAGAGGGGCTCTAAAGGGCTACGGGCCTGGATGTTGCTTAGCAGACCCAGGTGCACCTGGGGGTACTCAGTGTTCCTGCCGGGAACAGGGTGCCCCGGCTAGCCTCCCATGTGTCCAGAAAGTTGTGCTGCCGTTAAAGGTATGCAGAGCAGAGTCCACCGCCTCCTGGAAACTGCAGCACGCCTCCGCTTCTGCACGGCAAATCAGGGCCTTACTTCGAGGCATGGGTTAATGCTGGGTGTGCCGGTAGCGACACAGCATGTTAAGATGCTGACTTTCTCCTCGAGCAGAGTGACTTCAGGTAAAAGGGCGGGCCTCGCAGTGTTCCACGCACAGCATTCTCTCATGGCAGCTCACACAAGGGCCATGACAGAGTCTTCTTGGGCACTTCGCACTCACCAGCCATGTTGTCCACAGGGCGCTCCAGGGCTCTGGAGGTGAACCGCTCCTCGAGGAACGCGCAGTGTGTTGTTGCCCAGCACTCGGCACGCACAGAGGTCCTCCGAGGGATCAACCCATGGACCTCGACGTTGCTCAGCTGGCCCACAGTTGTCTGGAGGCACTCAGTGACCTTGGAGGGAAACTGAGGCACACCCGTGGGGCCTAGGAATCCCCGGACATGTACTTACTTTCAAATAAAGCACGTAAGCGACTAAGAACTCCTGGAAACAGCTGCATGCCTCCCTTTCTGCACGGCTACTCAGGGCCTAACCTGGAGGCGAGTTCTCACGTTGAGGTTCCCTTTAGCTCTAGAGCCTGTCATGCGGACCGCCACCGCGGCCACGGAAGCGCCTGGTTTAGAGAGAGGAAACTCATAATTTTCCCCGAAGCATTCTTCCAGGGCTCACCGGTCTGTCGGGTGCCCGGAATGTCATTTAGCTTCAAGGCAGACATGAATGCCACCCTCAAAATGGGAAAGCAGGAATAGTTCCAGCAGGCCCCGTTTTCATGGGCACATTCAGCATACATCCCTGTGGTTTCTAACGAGTCCAAAGAGACACCGGTTACCCTGTGTTTCCTTCCCTGGATCAACTCATCGATATAGGGAGACCCGCATCCAGCGAACTGTCTCCACCAAGGAACACCGTAGCTGCTCCTCTGGGCCTGGGGCTGCCTGCAGTGACACAGAAGGAAGAGGACTTGAATTGCAGTAAGAACCCAAGCCGCCGTCCTCTAGGAGGCACGGTGACTTCAGTCAGGAGGTCCTGGATGGAATGCGAAGACGAGGGTTACTCTGAGCGCAGCTCCGATTAGGGCAATGCGTAAGACCTCCGTGCCATGTGGGATGTGCCAGAACGGTGTTCGTGAACGTGTGCGAGTGCTGAGGAAACCAAGCTCCTCCAAAAGAGAGGGCAGTGCGTTTCCCTACGCTCGGCGTGCACAGAGGGTCTCTAAAGGGCTACGGGCCTGGATGTTGCTTAGCAGACCCAGGTGCACCTGGGGGTACTCAGTGTTCCTGCCGGTAACAGGGTGCCCCGGCTAGCCTCCCAGGTGTCCAGAAAGCTGTGCTGCCGTTAAAGGTATGCAGAGCAGAGGCCACCGCCTCCTGGAAACTGCAGCACGCCTCCGCTTCTGCACGGCAAATCAGGGCCTTACTTCCAGGCATGGGTTCATGCTCGGTGTGCCGGTAGCGACACAGCATGCTAAGATGCTGACTTTCTCCTCGAGCAGAGTGACTTCAGGTACGAGGGCGGGCCTCGCAGTGTTCCAAGCAGAGTGTTCTCTCATGGCAGCTCACACAAGGGCCATGACAGAGTCTTCCTGGGCACTTCGCACTCACCAGCCATGTTGTCCTCAGGGCGTTCCAGGGCTCTGGAGGTTAGCCGCTCCTCGAGGAACACGCAGTGTGTGTTTGCCCAGCACTCGGCACACACAGAGGTCCTCCGAGGGATCAACCCATGGACCTCGACGTTGCTCAGCCGGCCCACAGGTGTCTGGAGGCACTCAGTGACCTTGGAGGGAAAATGAGGCACACCCGTGGGGCCTAAGAATCCCTGGACGTGTACTTCCTTTCAAATAAAGCACGTAAGTGACTAAGAACTCATGGAAACAGCTGCATGCCTCCCTTTCTGCACGGCTACTCAGGGCCTAACCTGGAGGCGAGTTCTCACGTTGAGGTTCCCTTTAGCTCTGGAGCCTGTCATGCAGACCAACACCATGGCCACGGAAACCCCTGGATTAGAGAGAGCAAACTCATAATTTTCCCCGAAGCATTCTTCCAGGCCTCACCGGTGTCTGGTGCCGTGAATGTCATGTAGCTTCAAGGCAGGCATGAATGCCGCCCTCAAAATGGGAAAGCAGGGCTAGTTCCAGCAGGCCCCGTTTTCATGGGCACACTCAGCGTACATCCCTGTGGTTTCTAACGAGTCCCAAGAGACACCGGTTACCCTGTGTTTCCTTCCCTGGATCAACTCATCGATATAGGGAGACCCGCATCCAGCGAACTGTCTCCACCAAGGAACGCCCATAGTTGCTCCTCTGGGCCTGGGGTTGCCTGCAGTGACACAGAAGGAAGAGGACTTGAATTGCAGTAAGAACCCAAGCCGCTGTCCTCTAGGAGGCACGGTGACTTCAGTCAGGAGGTCCTGGATGGAATGCGAAGACGAGGGTTACTCTGAGCGCAGCTCCAAATAGGGCAACACGTAAGACCTTCGCCCCATGTGGCATGTGCCAGAACGGTGTTCGTGAACGTGTGCGAGTGCTGAGGAAACCAAGCTGCTCCAAAAGAGAGGGCAGTGCGTTTCCTTACACTCAGCGTGCACAGAGGGGCTCTAAAGGGCTATGGGCCTGGATGTTGCTTAGCAGACCCAGGTGCACCTGGGGGTACTCAGTGTTCCTGCCGGGAACAGGGTGCCCCGGCTAGCCTCCCAGGTGTCCAGAAAGCTGTGCTGCCGTTAAAGGTATGCAGAGCAGAGGCCACCGCCTCCTGGAAACTGCAGCATGCCTCCGCTTCTGCACGGCAAATCAGGGCCTTACTTCCAGGCATGGGTTCATGCTCGGTGTGCCGGTAGCGACACAGCATGCTAAGATGCTGACTTTCTCCTCGAGCAGAGTGACTTCAGGTACAAGGGCGGGCCTCGCAGTGTTCCACGCACAGCATTCTCTCATGGCAGCTCACACAAGGGCCATGACAGAGTCTTCCTGGGCACTTCGCACTCACCAGCCATGTTGTCCTCAGGGCGCTCCAGGGCTCTGGAGGTGAACCGCTCCTCGAGGAACGCGCAGTGCGTTGTTTCCCAGCACTCGGCACACACAGAGGTCCTCCGAGGTCTCAACCCACGGACCTCGACGTTGCTCAGCTGGACCACAGTTGTCTGGAGGCACTCAGTGACCTTGGAGGGAAAATGAGGCACACCCTTGGGGCCTAGGATTCCCCGGACGAGTTCTTCCTTTAAAATAAAGCACGTAAGCAACTAAGAACTCATGGAAACAGCTGCATGCCTCCCTTCCTGCACGGCTACTCAGGACCTAACCTGGAGGCGAGTTCTCACGTTCAGGTTCCCTTTAGCTCTAGAGCCTGTCATGCGGACCGCCACTGCGGCCACGGAAGCCCCTGGTTTAGAGAGAGCAAACTCATAATTTTCCCCGAAGCATTCTTCCAGGGCTCACTGGCCTGTCGGGTGCCTGGAATGTCATGTAGCTTCAAGGCAGGCATGAATGCAGCCCTCAAAATGGGAAAGCAGGGCTAGTTCCAGCAGGCCCCGTTTTCATGGGCACACTCAGCGTACATCCCTGTGGTTTCTAACGAGTCCCAAGAGACATCAGTTACCCTGTGTTTCCTTCCCTGAATCAACTAATCGAAGTACGGAGTGCCGCATACAGTGAACTTTCTCCAACAAGGAACGCCGTAGCTGCTCCTCTGGGCCTGGGGCTGCCTGCAGAGACACAGAAGGTAGAGGACTTGAATTGCAGTAAGAACCCAAGCCGCCGTCCTCTAGGATGCACGGTGACTTCAGTCAGGAGGTCCTGGATGGAATGCGAAGACGAGGGTTACTCTGAGCGCTTCTCCGATTAGGGCAATGCGTAAGACCTCCGCGCCATGTGGGATGTGCCAGAACGGTGTTCGTGAACGTGTGAAAGTGCTGAGGAAACCAAGCTGCTCAAAAGAGGGCAGTGCGTTTCCCTACGCTCGGCATGCACAGAGGGGCTCTAAAGGGCTACGGGCCTGGATGTTGCTTAGCAGACCCAGGTGCACCTGGGGGTACTCAGTGTTCCTGCCGGGAACAGGGTTCCCCGGCTAGCCTCCCAGGTGTCCAGAAAGTTGTGCTGCCGTTAAAGGTATGCAAAGGAGAGGCCACCACCTCCTGGAAACTGCAGCACGCCTCCGCTTCTGCACGGCAAATCAGGGCCTTACTTCGAGGCATGGGTTAATGCTGGGTGTGCCGGTAGCGACACAGCATGTTAAGATGCTGACTTTCTCCTCGAGCAGAGTGACTTCAGGTAAAAGGGCGGGCCTCGCAGTGTTCCACGCACAGCATTCTCTCATGGCAGCTCACACAAGGGCCATGACAGAGTCTTCTTGGGCACTTCGCACTCACCAGCCATGTTGTCCTCAGGGCGCTCCAGGGCTCTGGAGGTGAACCGCTCCTCGAGGAACGCGCAGTGTGTTGTTGCCCAGCACTCGGCACGCACAGAGGTCCTCCGAGGGATCAACCCATGGACCTCGACGTTGCTCAGCTGGCCCACAGTTGTCTGGAGGCACTCAGTGACCTTGGAGGGAAACTGAGGCACACCCGTGGGGCCTAGGAATCCCCGGACATGTACTTACTTTCAAATAAAGCACGTAAGCGACTAAGAACTCCTGGAAACAGCTGCATGCCTCCCTTTCTGCACGGCTACTCAGGGCCTAACCTGGAGGCGAGTTCTCACGTTGAGGTTCCCTTTAGCTCTAGAGCCTGTCATGCGGACCGCCACCGCGGCCACGGAAGCGCCTGGTTTAGAGAGAGGAAACTCATAATTTTCCCCGAAGCATTCTTCCAGGGCTCACCGGTCTGTCGGGTGCCCGGAATGTCATTTAGCTTCAAGGCAGACATGAATGCCACCCTCAAAATGGGAAAGCAGGAATAGTTCCAGCAGGCCCCGTTTTCATGGGCACACTCAGCATACATCCCTGTGGTTTCTAACGAGTCCAAAGAGACACCGGTTACCCTGTGTTTCCTTCCCTGGATCAACTCATCGATATAGGGAGACCCGCATCCAGCGAACTGTCTCCACCAAGGAACACCGTAGCTGCTCCTCTGGGCCTGGGGCTGCCTGCAGTGACACAGAAGGAAGAGGACTTGAATTGCAGTAAGAACCCAAGCCGCCGTCCTCTAGGAGGCACGGTGACTTCAGTCAGGAGGTCCTGGATGGAATGCGAAGACGAGGGTTACTCTGAGCGCAGCTCCGATTAGGGCAATGCGTAAGACCTCCGTGCCATGTGGGATGTGCCAGAACGGTGTTCGTGAACGTGTGCGAGAGCTAAGGAAACCAAGCTCCTCCAAAAGAGAGGGCAGTGCGTTTCCCTACGCTCGGCGTGCACAGAGGGGCTCTAAAGGGCTACGGGCCTGGATGTTGCTTAGCAGACCCAGGTGCACCTGGGGGTACTCAGTGTTCCTGCCGGTAACAGGGTGCCCCGGCTAGCCTCCCAGGTGTCCAGAAAGCTGTGCTGCCGTTAAAGGTATGCAGAGCAGAGGCCACCGCCTCCTGGAAACTGCAGCACGCCTCCGCTTCTGCACGGCAAATCAGGGCCTTACTTCCAGGCATGGGTTCATGCTCGGTGTGCCGGTAGTGACACAGCATGCTAAGATGCTGAGTTTCTCCTCGAGCAGAGTGACTTCAGGTATGAGGGCTGGCCTCGCAGTTTTCCAAGCAGAGTGTTCTCTCATGGCACCTCACACAAGGGCCATGACAGAGTCTTCCTGGGCACTTCGCACTCACCAGCCATGTTGTCCTCAGGGCGTTCCAGGGCTCTGGAGGTTAGCCGCTCCTCGAGGAACACGCAGTGTGTGTTTGCCCAGCACTCGGCACACACAGAGGTCCTCCCAGGGATCAACCCATGGACCTCGATGTTGCTCAGCCGGCCCACAGTTGTCTGGAGGCACTCAGTGACCTTGGAGGGAAAATGAGGCACACCCGTGGGGCCTAAGAATCCCCGGACGTGTACTTCCTTTCAAATAAAGCACGTAAGTGACTAAGAACTCATGGAAACAGCTGCATGCCTCCCTTTCTGCACGGCTACTCAGGGCCTAACCTGGAGGCGAGTTCTCACGTTGAGGTTCCCTTTAGCTCTGGAGCCTGTCATGCAGACCAACACCATGGCCACGGAAACCCCTGGATTAGAGAGAGCAAACTCATAATTTTCCCCGAAGCATTCTTCCAGGGCTCACTGGCCTGTCGGGAGCCGGGAATGTCATGTAGCATCAAGGAAGGCATGAATACAGCCCTCAAAATGGGAAAGCAGGTGTTGTCCAGGCAGGACCCCGTTTTCATGGGCACACTCAGCGTACATCCCTGTGGTTTCTAACGAGTCCCAAGAGACACCGGTTACCCTGTGTTTCCTTCCCTGAATCAACTCATCGAAGTAGGGAGTCCCGCATCCAGCGAACTGTCTCCACCAAGGAACGCCCATAGCTGCTCCTCTGGGCCTGGGGCTGCCTGCAGTGACACAGAAGGAAGAGGACTTGAATTGCAGTAAGAACCCAAGCCGCCGTCCTCTAGGAGGCACGGTGACTTCAGTCAGGAGGTCCTGGATGGAATGCGAAGACGAGGGTTACTCTGAGCGCAGCTCCAAATAGGGCAACACGTAAGACCTTCGCCCCATGTGGCATGTGCCAGAACGGTGTTCGTGAACGTGTGCGAGTGCTGAGGAAATCAAGCTGCTCCAAAAGAGAGGGCAGTGCGTTTCCTTACACTCGGCGTGCACAGAGGGGCTCTAAAGGGCTATGGGCCTGGATGTTGCTTAGCAGAAACAGGTGCACCTGGGGGTACTCAGTGTTCCTGCCGGGAACAGGGTGCCCCGGCTAGCCTCCCAGGTGTCCAGAAAGCTGTGCTGCCGTTAAAGCTATGCAGAGCAGAGGCCACCGCCTCCTGGAAACTGCAGCATGCCTCCGCTTCTGCATGGCAAATCAGGGCCTTACTTCGAGGCATGGGTTCATGCTGGGTGTGCCGGTAGCGGCATAGCATGTTAAGATGCTGCCTTTCTCCTCGAGCAGAGTGACTTCAGGTAAAAGGGCGGGCCTCGCAGTGTTCCACGCACAGCATTCTCTCATGGCAGCTCACACAAGGGCCATGACAGAGTCTTCCTGGGCACTTCGCACTCACCAGCCATGTTGTCCTCAGGGCGCTCCAGGGCTCTGGAGGTGAACCGCTCCTCGAGGAATGCGCAGTGCGTTGTTGCCCAGCACTCGGCACACACAGAGGTCCTCCGAGGTCTCAACCCATGGACCTCGACGTTGCTCAGCTGTCCCACAGTTTTCTGGAGGCACTCAGTGACCTTGGAGGGAAAATGAGGCACACCCGTGGGGCCTAGGATTCCCCGGACGAGTTCTTCCTTTAAAATAAAGCACGTAAGCGACTAAGAACTCATGGAAACAGCTACATGCCTGCCTTCCTGTACGGCTACTCAGGGCCTAACCTGGAGGCGAGTTCTCACGTTGAGTTTCCCTTTAGCTCTAGAGCCTGTCATGCGGACCGCCACCGCGGCCACGGAAGCCCCTGGATTAGAGAGAGCAAACTCATAATTTTCCCCGAAGCATTCTTCCAGGGCTCACTGGCCTATCGGGTGCCTGGAATGTCATGCAGCTTCAAGGCAGGCATGAATGCCGCCCTCAAAATGAGAAAGCAGGGCAAGTTACAGCAGGCCCCGTTTTCATAGGCACACTCAGCGTACATCCCTGTGGTTTATAACGAGTCACAAGAGACACCAGTTACCCTGTGTTTCCTTCCGTAAATCAACTAATCGAAGTACGGAGTGCCGCATCCAGCGAACTTTCTCCAACAAGGAACGCCGTAGCTGCTCCTCTGGGCCTGGGGCTGCCTGCAGAGACACAGAAGGAAGAGGACTTGAATTGCAGTAAGAACCCAAGCCGCCGTCCTCTAGGAGGCACGGTGACTTCAGTCGGGAGGTCCTGGATGGAATGCGAAGACGAGGGTTACTCTGAGCGCAGCTCCGAATAGGGCAACACGTAAGACCTTCGCCCCATGTGGCATGTGCCAGAACCCTGTTCGTGAACGTGTGCGAGTGCTGAGGAAACCAAGCTGCTCCAAAAGAGAGGGCAGTGCGTTTTCTTACACTCGGCGTGCACAGAGGGGCTCTAAAGGGCTATGGGCCTGGATGTTGCTTAGCAGACCCAGGTGCACCTGGGGGTACTCAGTGTTCCTGCCGGGAACAGGGTGCCCCGGCTAGCCTCCCAGGTGTCCAGAAAGCTGTGCTGCCGTTAAAGGTATGCAGAGCAGAGGCCACCGCCTCCTGGAAACTGCAGCACGCCTCCGCTTCTGCACGGCAAATCAGGGCCTTACTTCGAGGCATGGGTTCATGCTGGGTGTGCCGGTAGCGACACAGCATGTTAAGATGCTGACTTTCTCCTCGAGCAGAGTGACTTCAGGTAAAAGGGCGGGCCTCGCAGTGTTCCACGCACAGCATTCTCTCATGGCAGCTCACACAAGGGCCATGACAGAGTCTTCCTGGGCACTTCGCACTCACCAGCCATGTTGTCCTCAGGGCGCTCCAGGGCTCTGGAGGTGAACCGCTCCTCGAGGAAAGCGCAGTGTGTTGTTGCCCAGCACTCGGCACGCACAGAGTTCCTCCGAGGGATCAACCCATGGACCTCGACATTGCTCAGCTGGCCACAGTTGTCTGGAGGCACTCAGTGAACTTGGAGATAAATGAGGCACACCCGTGGGGCCTAGGAATCCCCGGACGTGTACTTCCTTTCAAATAAAGCACGTAAGCAACTAAGAACTCCTGGAAACAGCTGCATGCCTCCCTTTCTGCACGGCTACTCAGGGCCTAACCTGGAGGCGAGTTCTCACGTTGAGGTTCCCTTTAGCTCTAGAGCCTGTCATGCGGACCGCCACCGCAGCCACGGAAGCGCCTGGTTTAGAGAGAGCAAACTCATAATTTTCCCCGAAGCATTCTTCCAGGGCTCACCGGTCTGTCGGGTGCCGGGAATGTCATTTAGCTTCAAGGCAGACATGAATGCCGCCCTCAAAATGGGAAAGCAGGAATAGTTCCAGCAGGCCCCGTTTTCATGGGCACACTCAGCGTACATCCCTGTGGTTTCTAACGAGTCCAAAGAGACACCGGTTACCCTGTGTTTCCTTCCCTGGATCAACTCATCGATATAGGAAGACCCGCATCCAGCGAACTGTCTCCACCAAGAAACGCCGTAGCTGCTCCTCTGGGCCTGGGGCTGCCTGCAGTGACAAAGAAGGAAGAGAACTTGAATTGCAGTAAGAACCCAAGCCGCCGTCCTCTAGGAGGCACGGTGACTTCAGTCAGGAGGTCCTGGATGGAATGCGAAGACGAGGGTTACTCTGAGCGCAGCTCCGATTAGGGTAATGCTTCAGACCTCCGTGCCATGTGGGATGTGCCAGAACGGTGTTCGTGAACGTGTGCGAGTGCTGAGGAAACCAAGCTGCTCCAAAAGAGAGGGCAGTGCGTTTCCCTACGCTCGGCGTGCACAGAGGGGCTCTAAAGGTCTACGGGCCTGGATATTGCTGACCAGACCCAGGTGCACCTGGGGGTACTCAGTGTTCCTGCCGGGAACAGGGTGCCCCGGCTAGCCTCCCAGGTGTCCAGAAAGCTGTGCTGCCGTTAAAGGTGTGCAGAGCAGAGGCCACCGCCTCCTGGAAACTGCAGCACGCCTCCGCTTCTGCACAGCAAATCAGGGCCTTACTTCCAGGCATGTGTTCATGGTCGGTGTGCCGGTAGCGACACAGCATGCTAATATGCTGACTTTCTCCTCGAGCAGAGTGACTTCAGGTACGAGGGCGGGCCTCGCAGTGTTCCAAGCAGAGTGTTCTCTCATGGCAGCTCACACAAGGGCCATGACAGAGTCTTCCTGGGCACTTCGCACTCACCAGCCATGTTGTCCTCAGGGCGCTCGAGGGCTCTGGATGTGAGCCGCGCCTCGTGGAACACGCAGTGTGTTGTTGCCCAGCACTCAGCACGCACAGAGGTCCTCCGAGGTCTCAACCCATGGACCTCGACGTTGCTCAGCTGGCCCACAGTTGTCTGGAGGCACTCAGTGAACTTGGAGGGATAATGAGGCACACCCATGGGGCATAGGATTCCCGGGACGTGTACTTCCTTTAAAATAAAGCACGTAAGCGACTAAGAACTCATGGAAACAGCTGCATGCCTCCCTTCCTGCACAGCTACTCAGGGCCTAACCTGGAGGCGAGTTCTCACGTTGAGGTTCCCTTTATCTCTAGAGCCTGTCATGCAGACTGCCAGCGCGGCCACGGAAGCCCCTGGTTTAGAGAGAGCAAACTCATAATTTTCCCCGAAGCATTCTTCCAGGCCTCACCGGTGTCTGGTGCCGTGAATGTCATGTTGCTTCAAGGCAGGCATGAATGCCGCCCTCAAAATGGGAAAGCAGGGCTAGTTCCAGCAGGCCCGTTTTCATGGGCACACTCAGTGTACATCCCTGTGGTTTCTAACGAGTCCCAAGAGACACCGGTTACCCTGTGTTTCCTTCCGTGAATCAACTAATCGAAGTACGGAGTGCCGCATCCAGCGAACTTTCTCCAACAAGGAACGCCGTAGCTGCTCCTCTGGGCCTGGGGCTGCCTGCAGAGACACAGAAGGAAGAGGACTTGAATTGCAGTAAGTACCCAAGCCGCCGTCCTCTAGGAGGCACGGTGACTTCAGTCAGGAGGTCCTGGATGGAATGCGAAGACGAGGGTTACTCTGAGTGCAGCTCCGATTAGGGCAATGCGTAAGACCTCCGTGCCATGTGGGATGTGCCAGAACGGTGTTCGTGAACGTGTGCGAGTGCTGAGGAAACCAAGCTGCTCCAAAAGAGAGGACAGTGCGTTTCCCTACGCTCGGCGTGCACAGAGGGGCTCTAAAGGTCTACGGGCCTGGATGTTGCTTAGCAGACCCAGGTGCACCTGGGGATACTCAGTGTTCCTGCCGGGAACAGGGTGCCCCGGCTAGCCTCCCAGGTGTCCAGAAAGCTGTGCTGCCGTTAAAGGTATGCAGAGCAGAAGCCACCGCCTCCTGGAAACTGCAGCATGCCTCCGCTTCTGCACGGCAAATCAGGGCCTTACTTCCAGGCATGGATTCATGCTCGGTGTGCCGGTAGCGACACAGCATGCTAAGATGCTGACTTTCTCCTCGAGCAGAATGACTTCAGGTACGAAGGCGGGCCTCGCAGTGTTCCAAGCAGAGTGTTCTCTCATGGCAGCTCACACAAGGGTCATGACAGAGTCTTCCTGGGCACTTCGTACTCACCAGCCATGTTGTCCTCAGGGCGCTCCAGGGCTCTGGAGGTCAGCCGCTCCTCGAGGAACACGCAGTGTGTTGTTGCCCAGCACTCGGCACGCACAGAGGTCCTCCGAGGGATCAACCCATGGACCTCGACGTTGCTCAGCCGGCCCACAGTTGTCTGGAGACACTCAGTGACCTTGGAGGGAAAATGAGGCACACCCGTGGGGCCTAGGAATCCCCGGACGTGTACTTCCTTTCAAATAAAGCACGTAAGTGACTAAGAACTCATGGAAACAGCTGCATGCCTCCCTTTCTGCACGGCTACTCAGGGCCTAACCTGGAGGTGAGTTCTCACGTTGAGGTTCCCTTTAGCTCTAGAGCCTGTCATGCAGACCAACACCATGGCCACGGAAACCCCTGGATTAGAGAGAGCAAACTCATAATTTTCCCCGAAGCATTCTTCCAGGGCTCACTGACCTGTCGGGAGCCGGGAATGTCATGTAGCATCAAGGAAGGCATGAATACAGCCCTCAAAATGGGAAAGCAGGTCTAGTCCAGGCAGGACCCCGTTTTCATGGGCACACTCAGCGTACATCCCTGTGGTTTCTAACGAGTCCCAAGAGACACCGGTTACCCTGTGTTTCCTTCCTTGAATCAAATCATCGAAGTAGGGAGTCCCACATCCAGCGAACTGTCTCCACCAAGGAATGCCGTAGCTGCTCCTCTGGGCCTGGGGCTGCCTGCAGTGACACAGAAGGAAGAGGACTTGAATTGCAGTAAGAACCCAAGCCACCCTCCTCTAGGAGGCACGGTGACTTCAGTCAGGAGGTCCTGGATGGAATGCGAAGACGAGGGTTACTCTGAGCGCAGCTCCGAATAGGGCAATGCGTAAGACCTCCGCCCCATGTGGCATGTGCCAGAACGGTGTTCGTGAACGTGTACGAGTGCTGAGGAAACCAAGCTGCTCCAAAAGAGAGGGCAGTGCGTTTCCTTACGCTCGGCGTGCACAGAGGGGCTCTAAAGGGCTACGGGCCTGGATGTTGCTTAGCAGACCCAGGTGCACCTGGGGGTACTCAGTGTTCCTGCCGGGAACAGGGTGCCCCGGCTAGCCTCCCAGGTGTCCAGAAAGCTGTGCTGCCGTTAAAGGTATGCAGAGCAGAGGCCACCTCCTCCTGGAAACTGCAGCACGCCTCCGCTTCTGCACGGCAAATCTGGGCCTTACTTCGAGGCATGGGTTCATGCTGGGTGTGCCGGTAGCGACACAGCATGTTAAGATGCTGACTTTCTCCTCGAGCAGAGTGACTTCAGGTAAAAGGGCGGGCCTTGCAGTGTTCCACGCACAGCATTCTCTCATGGCACCTCACACAAGGGCCATGACAGAGTGTTCCTGGGCACTTCGCACTCACCAGCCATGTTGTCCTCAGGGTGCTCCAGGGCTCTGGAGGTGAACCGCTCCTCGAGGAAAGCGCAGTGTGTTGTTGACCAGCACTCGGCACGCACAGAGGTCCTCTGAGGGATCAACCCATGGACCTCGACGTTGCTCAGCTGGCCCACAGTTGTCTGGAGGCACTCAATGACCTTGGAGGGAAAATGAGGCACACCCGTGGGGCCTAGGAATCCCCGGACGTTTACTTACTTTCAAATAAAGCACGTAAGCAACTAAGAACTCCTGGAAACAGCTGCATGCCTCCCTTTCTGCATGGCTACTCAGGGCCTAACCTGGAGGCGAGTTCTCACGTTGAGGTTCCATTTAGCTCTAGAGCCTGTAATGCGGACCGGCACCGCGGCCACGGAAGCACCTGGTTTAGAGAGAGCAAACTCATAATTTTCCCCGAAGCATTCTTCCAGGGCTCACCGGTCTGTCGGGTGCTGGGAATGTCATTTAGCTTCAAGGCAGACATGAATGCCGCCCTCAAAATGGGAAAGCAGGAATAGTTCCAGCAGGCCCCTTTTTCATGGGCACACTCAGCGTACATCCCTGTGGTTTCTAACGAGTCCCAAGAGACACCGGTTACCCTGTGTTTCCTTCCCTGGATCAACTCATCGATATAGGGAGTCCCGCATCCAGTGAACTGACTCCACCAAGGAACGCCGTAGCTGCTCCTCTGGGCCTGGGGCTGCCTGCAGTGACACAGAAGGAAGAGGACTTGAATTGCAGTAAGTACCCAAGCCGCCGTCCTCTAGGAGGCACGGTGACTTCAGTCAGGAGGTCCTGGATGGAATGCGAAGACGAGGGTTACTCTGAGTGCAGCTCCGATTAGGGCAATGCGTAAGACCTCCGTGCCATGTGGGATGTGCCAGAACGGTGTTCGTGAACGTGTGCGAGTGCTGAGGAAACCAAGCTGCTCCAAAAGAGAGGACAGTGCGTTTCCCTACGCTCGGCGTGCACAGAGGGGCTCTAAAGGTCTACGGGCCTGGATGTTGCTTAGCAGACCCAGGTGCACCTGGGGATACTCAGTGTTCCTGCCGGGAACAGGGTGCCCCGGCTAGCCTCCCAGGTGTCCAGAAAGCTGTGCTGCCGTTAAAGGTATGCAGAGCAGAAGCCACCGCCTCCTGGAAACTGCAGCACGCCTCCGCTTCTGCACGGCAAATCAGGGCCTTACTTCCAGGCATGGGTTCATGCTCGGTGTGCCGGTAGCGACACAGCATGCTAAGATGCTGACTTTCTCCTCGAGCAGAGTGACTTCAGGTACAAGGGCGGGCCTCGCAGTGTTCCACGCACAGCATTCTCTCATGGCAGCTCACACAAGGGCCATGACAGAGACTTCCTGGGCACTTCGCACTCACCAGCCATGTTGTCCTCAGGGCGCTCCAGGGCTCTGGAGGTGAACCGCTCCTCGAGGAATGCGCAGTGCGTTGTTGCCCAGCACTCGGCACACACAGAGGTCCTCCGAGGTCTCAACCCATGGACCTCGAAGTTGCTCAGCTGGACCACAGTTGTCTGGAGGCACTCAGTGACCTTGGAGGGAAAATGAGGCACACCCGTGGGGCCTAGGATTCCCCGGACGAGTTCTTCCTTTAAAATAAAGCACGTAAGCAACTAAGAACTCATGGAAACAGCTGCATGCCTCCCTTCCTGCACGGCTACTCAGGGCCTAACCTGGAGGCGAATTCTCACGTTGAGGTTCCCTTTAGCTCTAGAGCCTGTCATGCGGACCGCCACTGCGGCCACGGAAGCCCCTGGTTTAGAGAGAGCAAACTCATAATTTTCCCTGAAGCATTCTTCCAGGGCTCACTGTCCTGTCGGGTGCCTGGAATGTCATGTAGCTTCAAGGAAGGCATGAATGCAGCCCTGAAAATGGGAAAGCAGGGCTAGTTCCAGCAGGCCCCGTTTTCATGGGCACACTCAGCGTACATCCCTGTGGTTTATAACGAGTCCCAAGAGACACCGGTTACCCTGTGTTTCCTTCCCTGAATCAACTCATCGAAGTATGGAGTTCCGCATCCAGCGAACTGTCTCCACCAAGGAACGCCGTAGCTGCTCCTCTGGGCCTGGGGCTGCCTGCAGTGACACAGAAGGAAGAGGACTTGAATTGCAGTAAGAACCCAAGCCACCGTCCTCTAGGAGGCACGGTGACTTCAGTCAGGAGGTCCTGGATGGAATGCGAAGACGAGGGTTACTCTGAGCGCAGCTCAGAATAGGGCAACGCGTAAGACCTTCGCGCCATGTGGCATGTGCCAGAACGGTGTTCGTGAACGTGTGCGAGTGCTGAGGAAACCAAGCTGCTCCAAAAGAGAGGGCAGTGTGTTTCCCTACGCGCGGCGTGCACAGAGGGGCTCTAAAGGGCTATGGGCCTGGATGTTGCTTAGCAGACCCAGGTGCACCTGGGGGTACTCAGTGTTCCTGCCGGGAACAGGGTGCCCCGGCTAGCCTCCCAGGTGTCCAGAAAGCTGTGCTGCCGTTAAAGGTATGCAGAGCAGAGGCCACCGCCTCCTGGAAACTGCAGCACGCCTCCGCTTCTGCACGGCAAATCAGGGCCTTACTTCCAGGCATGGGTTCATGCACGGTGTGCCGGTAGCGACACAGCATGCTAAGATGCTGCCTTTCTCCTCGAGCAGAGTGACTTCAGGTACGAGGGCGGGCCTCGCAGTGTTCCAAGCACAGCGTTCTCTCATGGCAGCTCACACAAGGGCCATGACAGAGTCTTCCTGGGCACTTCGCACTCACCAGCCATGTTGTCCTCAGGGCGATCGAGGGCTCTGGAGGTGAGCCGCGCCTCGAGGAACGCGCAGTGTGTTGTTGCCCAGCACTCGGCACACACAGAGGTCCTCCGAGGTCTCAACCCATGGACCTCGACGTTGCTCAGCTGGCCCACAGTTGTCTGGAGGCACTCAGTGACCTTGGAGGGAAAATGAGGCACACCCGTGGGGAATAGGATTCCACGGACGTGTACTTCCTTTAAAATAAAGCACGTAAGCGACTAAGAACTCATGGAAACAACTGCATGCCTCCCTTCCTGCACAGCTACTCAGGGCCTAACCTGGACACGAGTTCTCACATTGAGGTTCCCTTTATCTCTAGAGCCTGTCATGCGGACGGCCACCACGGCCACGGAAGCCCCTGGTTTAGAGAGAGCAAACTCATAATTTTCCCCGAAGCATTCTTCCAGGCCTCACTGTTGTCGGGTGCCGTGAATGTCATGTAGCTTCAAGGCTGGCATGAATGTCGCCCTCAAAATGGGAAAGCAGGTCTAGTTCCAGCAGGCCCCGTTTTCATGGGCACACTCAGCGTACATCCCTGTGGTTTCTAACGAGTCCCAAGAGACACCAGTTACCCTGTGTTTCCTTCCCTGAATCAACTAATCGAAGTACGGAGTGCCGCATACAGCGAACTTTCTCCAACAAGGAACGCCGTAGCTGCTCCTCTGGGCCTGGGGCTGCCAGCAGAGACACAGAAGGAAGAGGACTTGAATTGCAGTAAGAACCCAAGCCGCCGTCCTCTAGGAGGCACGGTGACTTCAGTCAGGAGGTCCTGGATGGAATGCGAAGACGAGGGGTTACTCTGAGCGCTTCTCCGATTAGGGCAATGCGTAAGACCTCCGCACCATGTGGGATGTGCCAGAACGGTGTTCGTGAACGTGTGAAAGTGCTGAGGAAACCAAGCTACTCAAAAGAGGGCAGTGCGTTTCCCTACGCTCGGCGTGCACAGAGGGGCTCTAAAGGTCTACGGGCCTGGATATTGCTGACCAGACCCAGGTGCACCTGGGGGTACTCAGTGTTCCTGCCGGGAACAGGGTGCCCCGGCTAGCCTCCCAGGTGTCCAGAAAGCTGTGCTGCCGTTAAAGGTGTGCAGAGCAGAGGCCACCGCCTCCTGGAAACTGCAGCACGCCTCCGCTTCTGCACAGCAAATCAGGGCCTTACTTCCAGGCATGTGTTCATGGTCGGTGTGCCGGTAGCGACACAGCATGCTAATATGCTGACTTTCTCCTCGAGCAGAGTGACTTCAGGTACGAGGGCGGGCCTCGCAGTGTTCCAAGCAGAGTGTTCTCTCATGGCAGCTCACACAAGGGCCATGACAGAGTCTTCCTGGGCACTTCGCACTCACCAGCCATGTTGTCCTCAGGGCGCTCGAGGGCTCTGGATGTGAGCCGCGCCTCGTGGAACACGCAGTGTGTTGTTGCCCAGCACTCAGCACGCACAGAGGTCCTCCGAGGTCTCAACCCATGGACCTCGACGTTGCTCAGCTGGCCCACAGTTGTCTGGAGGCACTCAGTGAACTTGGAGGGATAATGAGGCACACCCATGGGGCATAGGATTCCCGGGACGTGTACTTCCTTTAAAATAAAGCACGTAAGCGACTAAGAACTCATGGAAACAGCTGCATGCCTCCCTTCCTGCACAGCTACTCAGGGCCTAACCTGGAGGCGAGTTCTCACGTTGAGGTTCCCTTTATCTCTAGAGCCTGTCATGCAGACTGCCAGCGCGGCCACGGAAGCCCCTGGTTTAGAGAGAGCAAACTCATAATTTTCCCCGAAGCATTCTTCCAGGCCTCACCGGTGTCTGGTGCCGTGAATGTCATGTTGCTTCAAGGCAGGCATGAATGCCGCCCTCAAAATGGGAAAGCAGGGCTAGTTCCAGCAGGCCCGTTTTCATGGGCACACTCAGTGTACATCCCTGTGGTTTCTAACGAGTCCCAAGAGACACCGGTTACCCTGTGTTTCCTTCCGTGAATCAACTAATCGAAGTACGGAGTGCCGCATCCAGCGAACTTTCTCCAACAAGGAACGCCGTAGCTGCTCCTCTGGGCCTGGGGCTGCCTGCAGAGACACAGAAGGAAGAGGACTTGAATTGCAGTAAGTACCCAAGCCGCCGTCCTCTAGGAGGCACGGTGACTTCAGTCAGGAGGTCCTGGATGGAATGCGAAGACGAGGGTTACTCTGAGTGCAGCTCCGATTAGGGCAATGCGTAAGACCTCCGTGCCATGTGGGATGTGCCAGAACGGTGTTCGTGAACGTGTGCGAGTGCTGAGGAAACCAAGCTGCTCCAAAAGAGAGGACAGTGCGTTTCCCTACGCTCGGCGTGCACAGAGGGGCTCTAAAGGTCTACGGGCCTGGATGTTGCTTAGCAGACCCAGGTGCACCTGGGGATACTCAGTGTTCCTGCCGGGAACAGGGTGCCCCGGCTAGCCTCCCAGGTGTCCAGAAAGCTGTGCTGCCGTTAAAGGTATGCAGAGCAGAAGCCACCGCCTCCTGGAAACTGCAGCATGCCTCCGCTTCTGCACGGCAAATCAGGGCCTTACTTCCAGGCATGGATTCATGCTCGGTGTGCCGGTAGCGACACAGCATGCTAAGATGCTGACTTTCTCCTCGAGCAGAATGACTTCAGGTACGAAGGCGGGCCTCGCAGTGTTCCAAGCAGAGTGTTCTCTCATGGCAGCTCACACAAGGGTCATGACAGAGTCTTCCTGGGCACTTCGTACTCACCAGCCATGTTGTCCTCAGGGCGCTCCAGGGCTCTGGAGGTCAGCCGCTCCTCGAGGAACACGCAGTGTGTTGTTGCCCAGCACTCGGCACGCACAGAGGTCCTCCGAGGGATCAACCCATGGACCTCGACGTTGCTCAGCCGGCCCACAGTTGTCTGGAGACACTCAGTGACCTTGGAGGGAAAATGAGGCACACCCGTGGGGCCTAGGAATCCCCGGACGTGTACTTCCTTTCAAATAAAGCACGTAAGTGACTAAGAACTCATGGAAACAGCTGCATGCCTCCCTTTCTGCACGGCTACTCAGGGCCTAACCTGGAGGCGAGTTCTCACGTTGAGGTTCCCTTTAGCTCTGGAGCCTGTCATGCAGACCAACACCATGGCCACGGAAACCCCTGGATTAGAGAGAGCAAACTCATAATTTTCCCCGAAGCATTCTTCCAGGGCTCACTGACCTGTCGGGAGCCGGGAATGTCATGTAGCATCAAGGAAGGCATGAATACAGCCCTCAAAATGGGAAAGCAGGTCTAGTCCAGGCAGGACCCCGTTTTCATGGGCACACTCAGCGTACATCCCTGTGGTTTCTAACGAGTCCCAAGAGACACCGGTTACCCTGTGTTTCCTTCCTTGAATCAAATCATCGAAGTAGGGAGTCCCACATCCAGCGAACTGTCTCCACCAAGGAATGCCGTAGCTGCTCCTCTGGGCCTGGGGCTGCCTGCAGTGACACAGAAGGAAGAGGACTTGAATTGCAGTAAGAACCCAAGCCACCCTCCTCTAGGAGGCACGGTGACTTCAGTCAGGAGGTCCTGGATGGAATGCGAAGACGAGGGTTACTCTGAGCGCAGCTCCGAATAGGGCAATGCGTAAGACCTCCGCCCCATGTGGCATGTGCCAGAACGGTGTTCGTGAACGTGTACGAGTGCTGAGGAAACCAAGCTGCTCCAAAAGAGAGGGCAGTGCGTTTCCTTACGCTCGGCGTGCACAGAGGGGCTCTAAAGGGCTACGGGCCTGGATGTTGCTTAGCAGACCCAGGTGCACCTGGGGGTACTCAGTGTTCCTGCCGGGAACAGGGTGCCCCGGCTAGCCTCCCAGGTGTCCAGAAAGCTGTGCTGCCGTTAAAGGTATGCAGAGCAGAGGCCACCTCCTCCTGGAAACTGCAGCACGCCTCCGCTTCTGCACGGCAAATCTGGGCCTTACTTCGAGGCATGGGTTCATGCTGGGTGTGCCGGTAGCGACACAGCATGTTAAGATGCTGACTTTCTCCTCGAGCAGAGTGACTTCAGGTAAAAGGGCGGGCCTTGCAGTGTTCCACGCACAGCATTCTCTCATGGCACCTCACACAAGGGCCATGACAGAGTGTTCCTGGGCACTTCGCACTCACCAGCCATGTTGTCCTCAGGGTGCTCCAGGGCTCTGGAGGTGAACCGCTCCTCGAGGAAAGCGCAGTGTGTTGTTGACCAGCACTCGGCACGCACAGAGGTCCTCTGAGGGATCAACCCATGGACCTCAACGTTGCTCAGCTGGCCCACAGTTGTCTGGAGGCACTCAATGACCTTGGAGGGAAAATGAGGCACACCCGTGGGGCCTAGGAATCCCCGGACGTTTACTTACTTTCAAATAAAGCACGTAAGCGACTAAGAACTCCTGGAAATAGCTGCATGCCTCCCTTTCTGCACGGCTACTCAGGGCCTAACCTGGAGGCGAGTTCTCACGTTGAGGTTCCATTTAGCTCTAGAGCCTGTAATGCGGACCGCCACCGCGGCCACGGAAGCACCTGGTTTAGAGAGAGCAAACTCATAATTTTCCCCGAAGCATTCTTCCAGGGCTCACTGTCCTGTCGGGTGCCTGGAATGTCATGTAGCTTCAAGGAAGGCATGAATGCAGCCCTGAAAATGGGAAAGCAGGGCTAGTTCCAGCAGGCCCCGTTTTCATGGGCACACTCAGCGTACATCCCTGTGGTTTATAACGAGTCCCAAGAGACACCGGTTACCCTGTGTTTCCTTCCCTGAATCAACTCATCGAAGTATGGAGTTCCGCATCCAGCGAACTGTCTCCACCAAGGAACGCCGTAGCTGCTCCTCTGGGCCTGGGGCTGCCTGCAGTGACACAGAAGGAAGAGGACTTGAATTGCAGTAAGAACCCAAGCCACCGTCCTCTAGGAGGCACGGTGACTTCAGTCAGGAGGTCCTGGATGGAATGCGAAGACGAGGGTTACTCTGAGCGCAGCTCAGAATAGGGCAACGCGTAAGACCTTCGCGCCATGTGGCATGTGCCAGAACGGTGTTCGTGAACGTGTGCGAGTGCTGAGGAAACCAAGCTGCTCCAAAAGAGAGGGCAGTGTGTTTCCCTACGCGCGGCGTGCACAGAGGGGCTCTAAAGGGCTATGGGCCTGGATGTTGCTTAGCAGACCCAGGTGCACCTGGGGGTACTCAGTGTTCCTGCCGGGAACAGGGTGCCCCGGCTAGCCTCCCAGGTGTCCAGAAAGCTGTGCTGCCGTTAAAGGTATGCAGAGCAGAGGCCACCGCCTCCTGGAAACTGCAGCACGCCTCCGCTTCTGCACGGCAAATCAGGGCCTTACTTCCAGGCATGGGTTCATGCACGGTGTGCCGGTAGCGACACAGCATGCTAAGATGCTGCCTTTCTCCTCGAGCAGAGTGACTTCAGGTACGAGGGCGGGCCTCGCAGTGTTCCAAGCACAGCGTTCTCTCATGGCAGCTCACACAAGGGCCATGACAGAGTCTTCCTGGGCACTTCGCACTCACCAGCCATGTTGTCCTCAGGGCGATCGAGGGCTCTGGAGGTGAGCCGCGCCTCGAGGAACGCGCAGTGTGTTGTTGCCCAGCACTCGGCACACACAGAGGTCCTCCGAGGTCTCAACCCATGGACCTCGACGTTGCTCAGCTGGCCCACAGTTGTCTGGAGGCACTCAGTGACCTTGGAGGGAAAATGAGGCACACCCGTGGGGAATAGGATTCCACGGACGTGTACTTCCTTTAAAATAAAGCACGTAAGCGACTAAGAACTCATGGAAACAACTGCATGCCTCCCTTCCTGCACAGCTACTCAGGGCCTAACCTGGACACGAGTTCTCACATTGAGGTTCCCTTTATCTCTAGAGCCTGTCATGCGGACGGCCACCACGGCCACGGAAGCCCCTGGTTTAGAGAGAGCAAACTCATAATTTTCCCCGAAGCATTCTTCCAGGCCTCACTGTTGTCGGGTGCCGTGAATGTCATGTAGCTTCAAGGCTGGCATGAATGTCGCCCTCAAAATGGGAAAGCAGGTCTAGTTCCAGCAGGCCCCGTTTTCATGGGCACACTCAGCGTACATCCCTGTGGTTTCTAACGAGTCCCAAGAGACACCAGTTACCCTGTGTTTCCTTCCCTGAATCAACTAATCGAAGTACGGAGTGCCGCATACAGCGAACTTTCTCCAACAAGGAACGCCGTAGCTGCTCCTCTGGGCCTGGGGCTGCCAGCAGAGACACAGAAGGAAGAGGACTTGAATTGCAGTAAGAACCCAAGCCGCCGTCCTCTAGGAGGCACGGTGACTTCAGTCAGGAGGTCCTGGATGGAATGCGAAGACGAGGGGTTACTCTGAGCGCTTCTCCGATTAGGGCAATGCGTAAGACCTCCGCACCATGTGGGATGTGCCAGAACGGTGATCGTGAACGTGTGAAAGTGCTGAGGAAACCAAGCTACTCAAAAGAGGGCAGTGCGTTTCCCTACGCTCGGCGTGCACAGAGGGGCTCTAAAGGGCTATGGGCCTGAAATTTGCTTAGCAGACCCAGGTGCACCTGGGGGTACTCAGTGTTCCTGCCGGGAACAGGGTGCCCCAGCTAGCCTCCCAGGTGTCCAGAAAGTTCTGCTTCCGTTAAAGGTATGCAGAGCAGAGGCCACCGCCTCCTGGAAACTGCAGCACGCCTCCGCTTCTGCACGGCAAATCAGGGCCTTACTTCGAGGCATGGGTTAATGCTGGGTGTGCCGGTAGCGACACAGCATGTTAAGATGCTGACTTTCTCCTCGAGCAGAGTGACTTCAGGTAAAAGGGCGGGCCTCGCAGTGTTCCACGCACAGCATTCTCTCATGGCAGCTCACACAAGGGCCATGACAGAGTCTTCCTGGGCATTTCGCACTCACCAGCCATGTTGTCCTCAGGGCGTTCCAGGGCTCTGGAGGTGAGCCGCTCCTCGAGGAACACGCAGTGTGTGGTTGCCCAGCACTCGGCACACACAGAGGTCCTCTGAGGGATCAACCCATGGACCTCGACGTTACTCAGCCGGCCCACAGTTGTCTGGAGGCAGTCAGTGACCTTGGAGGGAAAATGAGGCACACCCGTGGGGCCTAAGAATCCCCGACGTGTACTTCCTTTCAAATAAAGCACGTAAGTGACTAAGAACTCATGGAAACAGCTGCATGCCTCCCTTTCTGCACGGCTACTCAGGGCCTAACCTGGAGGCGAGTTCTCACGTTGAGGTTCCCTTTAGCTCTGGAGCCTGTCATGCAGACCAACACCATGGCCACGGAAACCCCTGGATTAGAGAGAGCAAACTCATAATTTTCCCCGAAGCATTCTTCCAGGGCTCACTGGCCTGTCGGGAGACGGGAATGTCATGTAGCATCAAGGAAGGCATGAATACAGCCCTCAAAATGGGAAAGCAGGTCTAGTCCAGGCAGGACCCCGTTTTCATGGACACACTCAGCGTACATCCCTGTGGTTTCTAACGAGTCCCAAGAGACACCGGTTACCCTGTGTTTCCTTCCCTGAATCAACTCATCGAAGTAGGGAGTCCCGCATCCAGCGAACTGTCTCCACCAAGGAACGCCATAGCTGCTCCTCTGGGCCTGGGGCTGCCTGCAGTGACACAGAAGGAAGAGGACTTGAATTGCAGTAAGAACCCAAGCCACCGTCCTCTAGGAGGCACGGTGACTTCAGTCAGGAGGTCCTGGATGGAATGCGAAGACGAGGGTTACTCTGAGCGCAGCTCCGAATAGGGCAACACGTAAGACCTTCGCCCCATGTGGCATGTGCCAGAACAGTGTTCGTGAATGTGTGCGAGTGCTGAGGAAACCAAGCTGCTCCAAAACAGAGGGCAGTGCGTTTCCTTACACTCGGCGTGCACAGAGGGGCTCTAAAGGGCTATGGGCCTGGATGTTGCTTAGCATACCCATGTGCACCTGGGGGTACTCAGTGTTCCTGCCGGGAACAGGGTGCCCCGGCTAGCCTCCCAAGTGTCCAGAAAGCTGTGCTACCGTTAAAGCTATGCAGAGCAGAGGCCACCGCCTCCTGGAAACTGCAGCATGCCTCCGCTTCTGCACGGCAAATCAGGGCCTTACTTCCAGGCATGGGTTCATGCTGGGTGTGCCGGTAGCGACACAGCATGTTAAGATGCTGACTTTCTCCTCGAGCAGAGTGACTTCAGGTAAAAGGGCGGGCCTCGCAGTGTTCCACGCACAGCATTCTCTCATGACAGCTCACACAAGGGCCATGACAGAGTCTTCCTGGGCACTTCGCACTCACCAGCCATGTTGTCCTCAGGGCGCTCCAGGGCTCTGGAGGTGAACCGCTCCTCGAGGAAAGCGCAGTGTGTTGTTGCCCAGCACTCGGCATGCACAGAGGTCCTCCGAGGGAATCACCCAATGGACCTCGACGTTGCTCAGCCGGCCCACAGGTGTCTGGAGGCACTCAGTGACCTTGGAGTGAAAATGATGCACACCCGTGGGGCCTATGAGTCCCCGGACGTGTACTTCCTTTAAAACAAAGCGCGTAAGCGACTAAGAACTCCTGGAAACAGCTGCATGCCTCCCTTTCTGCATGGCTACTCAGGGCTTAACCTGGAGGCGAGTTCTCACGTTGAGGTTCCCTTTAGCTCTAGAGCCTGTCATGCGGACCACCACCACGGCCAATGAAGCCCCTGGTTTAGAGAGAGCAAACTCATAATTTTCCCCGAAGCATTCTTCCAGGGCTCACTGGCCTGTTGGGAGCCGGGAATGTCAGGGAGCTTCAAGGCAAGCATGAATGCAGCCCTCAAAATGGGAAAGCAGGGATAGTTCCAGCAGGCCCCGGTTTTCATGGGCACACTCAGCGTACATCCCTGTGGTTTCTAACGAGTCCCAAGAGACACCGGTTACCCAGTGTTTCCTTCCCTGAATCAACTCATTGAAGTAGGGAGTCCCGCATCCAGCGAACTGTCTCCACCAAGGAACGCAGTAGCTGCTCCTCTGGGGCTGGGACTGCCTGCAGTGACACAGAAGGAAGAGGACTTGAATTGCAGTAAGAACCCAAGCCGCCGTCCCCTAGGAGGCACGGTGACTTCAGTCAGAAGTTCCTGGATGGAATGCGAAGACGAGCGTTACTCTGAGTGCAGCTCTGATTAGGGCAATGCGTAAGACCTCCGCGCCATGTGGGATGTGCCAGAACGGTGTTCGTGAACGTGTGCGAGTGCAGAGGAAACCAAGCTGCTCCAAAAGGAGGGCAGTGTGTTTCCCTACGCTCGGCAGGCACAGAGGGGCTCTAAAGGGCTACGGGCCTGGATGTTGCTTAGCAGACCCAGGTGCACCTGGGGGTACTCAGTGTTCCTGCCGGGAACAGGGTGCCCCGGCTAGCCTCCCAGGTGTCCAGAAAGCTGTCCTGCCGTTAAAGGTATGCAGAGCAGAGGCCACCGCCTCCTGGAAACTGCAGCACGCCTCTGCTTCTGCACGGCAAATCAGGGCCTTACTTCCAGGCATGGGTTCATGCTGGGTGTGCCGGTAGCGACACAGCATGCTAAGATGCTGACTTTCTCCTCGAGCAGAGTGACTTCAGGTACGAGGGCGGGCCTCGCAGTGTTCCAAGCACTGCGTTCTCTCATGGCAGCTCACACAAGGGCCATGACAGAGTCTTCCTGGGCACTTCGCACTCACCAGCCATGTTGTCCTCAGGGCGCTCGAGGACTCTGGAGGTGAACCGCTCCTCGAGGAACGCGCAGTGTGTTGTTGCCCAGCACGCGGCACACACAGAGGTCCTCCGAGGGCTCAACCCATGGAACTCGACGTTGCTCAGCTGGCCCACAGTTGTCTGGAGGCACTCAGTGACCTTGGAGGGAAAATGAGGCACACCCGTGGGGCCTCGGAATCCCCGGACGTGTACTTCCTTTCAAATAAAGCACGTAAGCGACTAAGAACTCCTGGAAGCAGCTGCATGCCTCCCTTTCTGCACGGCTACTCAGGGCCTAACCTGGAGGCGAGTTCTCACGTTGAGGTTCCCTTTAGCTCTAGAGCCTGTCATGCAGACCAACACCATGGCCACGGAAACCCCTGGATTAGAGAGAACAAACTCATAATTTTCCCCGAAGCATTCTTCCAGGGCTCACTGGCCTATCGGGAGCCGGGAATGTCATGTAGCATCAAGGAAGGCATGAATACAGCCCTCAAAATGGGAAAGCAGGTCTAGTCCTGGCAGGACCCCGTTTTCATGGGCACACTCAGCGTACATCCCTGTGGTTTCTAACGAGTCCCAAGAGACACCGGTTACCCAGTGTTTCCTTCCCTGAATCAACTC
This sequence comes from Leucopleurus acutus, assembly GCF_964270905.1. NCBI lineage: Eukaryota > Metazoa > Chordata > Mammalia > Artiodactyla > Delphinidae > Leucopleurus > Leucopleurus acutus. Next base: position 170,531 of record NW_028138908.1, read on the forward strand.
ATCGAAGTAGGGAGTCCCACATCCAGCGAACTGTCTCCACCAAGGAACGCCATAGCTGCTCCTCTGGGCCTGGGGCTGCCTGCAGTGACACAGAAGGAAGAGGACTTGAATTGCAGTAAGAACCCAAGCCACCGTCCTCTAGGATGCACGGTGACTTCAGTCAGGAGGTCCTGGATGGAATGCGAAGACGAGGGTTACTCTGAGCGCAGCTCCGATTAGGGCAACGCGTAAGACCTCAGCCCCATGTGGCATGTGCCCGAACGGTGTTCGTGAACGTGTGCGAGTGCTGAGGAAACCAAGCTGCTCCAAAAGAGAGGGCAGTGCGTTTCCTTACACTCGGCGTGCACAGAGGGGCTCTAAAGGGCTATGGGCCTGGATGTTGCTTAGCAGACCCAGGTGCACCTGGGGGTACTCAGTGTTCCTGCCGGGAACAGGGTGCCCCGGCTAGCCTCCCACGTGTCCAGAAAGCTGTGCTGCCGTTAAAGGTATGCAGAGCAGAGGCCACCGCCTCCTGGAAACGGCAGCACGCCTCCGTTTCTGCACGGCAAATCAGGGCCTTACTTCCAGGCATGGGTTAATGCTGGGTGTGCCGGTAGCGACACAGCATGTTCAGATGCTGACTATCTCCTCGAGCAGAGTGACTTCAGGTAAAAGGGCGGGCCTCGCAGTGTTCCACGCACAGCATTCTCTCATGGCAGCTCACACAAGGGCCATGACAGAGTCTTCGTGGGCACTTCGCACTCACCAGCCATGTTGTCCTCAGGGCGCTCCAGGGCTCTGGAGGTGAACCGCTCCTCGAGGAAAGCGCAGTGTGTTGTTGCCCAGCACTCGGCACGCACAGAGGTCCTCCGAGGGATCAACCCATGGACCTCGACGTTGCTCAGCTGGCCCACAGTTGTCTGGAGGCACTCAGTGACCTTGGAGGGAAAATGAGGCACACCCGTGGGGCCTAGGATTCCCCGGACGAGTTCTTCCTTTAAAATAAAGCGCGTAAGCAACTAAGAACTCCTGGAAACAGCTGCATGCCTCCCTTTCTGCACGGCTACTCAGGGCCTAACCCGGAGGCGAGTTCTCACGTTGAGGTTCCCTTTAGCTCTAGAGCCTGTCATGCGGACCGCCACCGCGGCCACAGAAGCCCCTGGTTTAGAGAGAGCAAACTCATAATTTTCCCCGAAGCATTCTTCCAGGGTTCACTGGCCTGTTGGGAGCCGGGAATGTCAGGGAGCTTCAAGGCAAGCATGAATGCAGCCCTCAAAATGGGAAAGCAGGGATAGTCCAGGCAGGACCCCGTTTTCATGGGCACACTCAGCGTACATCCCTGTGGTTTCTAACGAGTCCCAAGAGACACCGGTTACACTGTGTTTCCTTCCCTGAATCAACTCATCGAAGTAGGGAGTCCCACATCCAGCGAACTGTCTCCACCAAGGAACGCCATAGCTGCTCCTCTGGGCCTGGGGCTGCCTGCAGTGACACAGAAGGAAGAGGACTTGAATTGCAGTAAGAACCCAAGCCACCGTCCTCTAGGATGCACGGTGACTTCAGTCAGGAGGTCCTGGATGGAATACGAAGACGAGGGTTACTCTGAGCGCAGCTCCGATTAGGGCAACGCGTAAGACCTTCGCCCCATGTGGCATGTGCCAGAACGGTGTTCGTGAACGTGTGCGAGTGCTGAGGAAACCAAGCTGCTCCAAAAGAGAGGGCAGTGCGTTTCCTTACACTCGGCGTGCACAGAGGGGCTCTAAAGGGCTATGGGCCTGGATGTTGCTTAGCAGACCCAGGTGCACCTGGGGGTACTCAGTGTTCCTGCCGGGAACAGGGTGCCCCGGCTAGCCTCCCACGTGTCCAGAAAGCTGTGCTGCCGTTAAAGGTATGCAGAGCAGAGGCCACCGCCTCCTGGAAACTGCAGCACGCCTCCGCTTCTGCACTGCAAATCAGGGCCTTATTTCCAGGCATGGGTTAATGCTGGGTGTGCCGGTAGCGACACAGCATGTTCAGATGCTGACTTTCTCCTCGAGCAGAGTGACTTCAGGTAAAAGGGCGGGCCTCGCAGTGTTCCACGCACAGCATTCTCTCATGGCAGCTCACACAAGGGCCATGACAGAGTCTTCCTGGGCACTTCGCACTCACCAGCCATGTTGTCCTCAGGGCGCTCCAGGGCTCTGGAGGTGAACCGCTCCTCGAGGAAAGCGCAGTGTGTTGTTGTCCAGCACTCGGCACGCACAGAGGTCCTCCGAGGGATCAACCCATGGACCTCGACGTTGCTCAGCTGGCCCACAGTTGTCTGGAGGCACTCAGTGACCTTGGAGGGAAAATGAGGCACACCCGTGGGGCCTAGGATTCCCCGGACGAGTTCTTCCTTTAAAATAAAGCGCGTAAGCGACTAAGAACTCCTGGAAACAGCTGCATGCCTCCCTTTCTGCACGACTACTCAGGGCCTAACCCGGAGGCGAGTTCTCACGTTGAGGTTCCCTTTAGCTCTAGAGCCTGTCATGCGGACCGCCACCGCGGCCACGGAAGCCCCTGGTTTAGAGAGAGCAAACTCATAATTTTCCCTGAAGCATTCTTCCAGGGCTCACTGGCCTGTCGGGTGCCGGGAATGTCATGTAGCTTCAAGGCAGGCATGAATGCAGCCCTCAAAATGGGAAAGCAGGGCTAGTTCCAGCAGGCCCCGTTTTCATGAGCACACTCAGCGTACATCCCTGTGGTTTCTAACGAGTCCCAAGAGAAACCGGTTACCCTGTGTTTCCTTCTCTGAATCAACTCATCGAAGTAGGGAGTCCCACATCCAGTGAACTGTCTCCACCAAGGAACGCCGTAGCTGCTCCTCTGGGGCTGGGGCTGCCTGCAGTGATACAGAAGGAAGAAGACTTGAATTGCAGTAAGAACCCAAGCCGCCGTCCTCTAGGAGGCACGGTGACTTCAGTCAGGAGGTCCTGGATGGAATGCGAAGACGAGGGTTACTCTGAGCGCATCTCCGATTAGGGCAACGCGTAAGACCTCAGCCCCATGTGGGATGTGCCAGAACGGTGTTCGTGAACGTGTGCGAGTGCTGAGGAAACCAAGCTGCTCCAAAAGACAGGGCAGTGCGTTTCCCTATGCTCGGCGTGCACAGAGGGACTCTAAAGGGCTACGGGCCTGGATGTTGCTTAGCAGACCCAGGTGCACCTGGGGGTACTCAGTGTTCCTGCCGGGAACAGGGTGCCCCGGCTAGCCTCCCAGGTGTCCAGAAAGCTGTGTTGCCATTAAAGTTATGCAGAGCAGAAGCTACCGCCTCCTGGAAACTGCAGCACGCCTCCGCTTCTGACGGCAAATCAGGACCTTACTTCCAGGCATGGGTTCATGCTGGGTGTGCCGGTAGCTACACAGCATGCTAAGATGCTGACTTTCTCCTCGAGCAGAGTGACTTCAGGTACGAGGGCGGGCCTCGCAGTGTTCCAAGCACCGCGTTCTCTCATGGCAGCTCACACAAGGGCCATGACAGAGTCTTCCTGGGCACTTCGCACTCACCAGCCATGTTGTCCTCAGGGCGCTCGAGGACGCTGGAGGTGAACCGCTCCTCGAGGAACGCGCAGTGTGTTGTTGCCCAGCACGCGGCACACACAGAGGTCCTCCGAGGGCTCAACCCATGGAACTCGACGTTGCTCAGCTGGCCCACAGTTGTCTGGAGGCACTCAGTGACCTTGGAGGGAAAATGAGGCACACCCGTGGGGCCTTGGAATCCCCGGACGTGTACTTACTTTCAAATAAAGCACGTAAGCGACTAAGAACTCCTGGAAGCAGCTGCATGCCTCCCTTTCTGCACGGCTACTCAGGGCCTAACCTGGAGGCGAGTTCTCACGTTGAGGTTCCCTTTAGCTCTAGAGCCTGTCATGCAGACCAACACCATGGCCACGGAAACCCCTGGATTAGAGAGAACAAACTCATAATTTTCCCCGAAGCATTCTTCCAGGGCTCACTGGCCTGTCGGGAGCCGGGAATGTCATGTAGCATCAAGGAAGGCATGAATACAGCCCTCAAAATGGGAAAGCAGGTCTAGTCCTGGCAGGACCCCGTTTTCATGGGCACACTCAGCGTACATCCCTGTGGTTTCTAACGAGTCCCAAGAGACACCGGTTACCCAGTGTTTCCTTCCCTGAATCAACTCATCCAAGTAGGGAGTCCCACATCCAGCGAACTGTCTCCACCAAGGAACGCCATAGCTGCTCCTCTGGGCCTGGGGCTGCCTGCAGTGACACAGAAGGAAGAGGACTTGAATTGCAGTAAGAACCCAAGCCACCGTCCTCTAGGATGCACGGTGACTTCAGTCAGGAGGTCCTGGATGGAATGCGAAGACGAGGGTTACTCTGAGCGCAGCTCCGATTAGGGCAACGCGTAAGACCTCAGCCCCATGTGGCATGTGCCAGAACGGTGTTCGTGAACGTGTGCGAGTGCTGAGGAAACCAAGCTGCTCCAAAAGAGAGGGCAGTGCGTTTCCTTACACTCGGCGTGCACAGAGGGGCTCTAAAGGGCTATGGGCCTGGATGTTGCTTAGCAGACCCAGGTGCACCTGGGGGTACTCAGTGTTCCTGCCGGGAACAGGGTGTCCCGGCTAGCCTCCCACGTGTCCAGAAAGCTGTGCTGCCGTTAAAGGTATGCAGAGCAGAGGCCACCGCCTCCTGGAAACTGCAGCACGCCTCCGTTTCTGCACGGCAAATCAGGGCCTTACTTCCAGGCATGGGTTAATGCTGGGTGTGCCGGTAGCGACACAGCATGTTCAGATGCTGACTTTCTCCTCGAGCAGAATGACTTCAGGTAAAAGGGCGGGCCTCGCAGTGTTCCACGCACAGCATTCTCTCATGGCAGCTCACACAAGGGCCATGACAGAGTCTTCGTGGGCACTTCGCACTCACCAGCCATGTTGTCCTCAGGGCGCTCCAGGGCTCTGGAGGTGAACCGCTCCTCGAGGAAAGCGCAGTGTGTTGTTGCCCAGCACTCGGCACGCACAGAGGTCCTCCGAGGGATCAACCCATGGACCTCGACGTTGCTCAGCTGGCCCACAGTTGTCTGGAGGCACTCAGTGACCTTGGAGGGAAAATGAGGCACACCCGTGGGGCCTAGGATTCCCCGGACGAGTTCTTCCTTTAAAATAAAGCGCGTAAGCAACTAAGAACTCCTGGAAACAGCTGCATGCCTCCCTTTCTGCACGGCTACTCAGGGCCTAACCCGGAGGCGAGTTCTCACGTTGAGGTTCCCTTTAGCTCTAGAGCCTGTCATGCGGACCGCCACCGCGGCCACAGAAGCCCCTGGTTTAGAGAGAGCAAACTCATAATTTTCCCCGAAGCATTCTTCCAGGGTTCACTGGCCTGTTGGGAGCCGGGAATGTCAGGGAGCTTCAAGGCAAGCATGAATGCAGCCCTCAAAATGGGAAAGCAGGGATAGTTCCAGGAGGCCCCCGTTTTCATGGGCACACTCAGCGTACATCCCTGTGGTTTATAACGAGTCCCAAGAGACACCGGTTACCCTGTGTTTCCTTCCCTGAATCAACTCATTGAAGTAGGGAGTCCCGCATCCAGCGAACTGTCTCCACCAAGGAACGCAGTAGCTGCTCCTCTGGGGCTGGGACTGCCTGCAGTGACACAGAAGGAAGAGGACTTGAATTGCAGTAAGAACCCAAGCCACCGTCCCCTAGGAGGCACGGTGACTTCAGTCAGAAGTTCCTGGATGGAATGCGAAGACGAGCGTTACTCTGAGTGCAGCTCTGATTAGGGCAATGCGTAAGACCTCCGCGCCATGTGGGATGTGCCAGAACGGTGTTCGTGAACGTGTGCAAGTGCTGAGGAAACCAAGCTGCTCAAAAGAGGGCAGTGCGTTTCCCTACGCTCGGCGTGCACAGAGGGGCTCTAAAGGTCTATGGACCTGGATGTTGCTTAGCAGACCCAGGTGCACCTGGGGGTACTCAGTGTTCCTGCCGGGAACAGGGTGCCCCGGCTAGCCTCCCAGGTGTCCAGAAAGCTGTGCTGCCGTTAAAGGTATGCAGAGCAGAGGCCACCGCCTCCTGGAAACTGCAGCATGCCTCCGCTTCTGCACGGCAAATCAGGGCCTTACTTCCAGGCATGGGTTCATGTTCGGTGTGTCAGTAGCGACACAGCATGCTAAGATGCTGACTTTCTCCTCGAGCAGAGTGACTTCACGTACGAGGATGGGCCTCGCAGTGTTCCAAGCACAGCGTTGTCTCCTGGCAGCTCACACAAGGGCCATGACAGAGTCTTCCTGGGCACTTCGCACTCACCAGCCATGTTGTCCTCAGGGCGCTCGAGGGCTCTGGAGGTGAGCCGCTCCTCGAAGAACGCGAAGTGTGTTGTTGCCCAGCACTCGGCACGCACAGAGGTCCTCCGAGGGATCAACCCATGGACCTCGACGTTGCTCAGCTGGCCCACAGTTGTCTGGAGGCACTCAGTGACCTTGGAGGGAAAATGAGGCACACCCGTGGGGCCTAGGATTCCCCGGACGAGTTCTTCCTTTAAAATAAAGCGCGTAAGCGACTAAGAACTCCTGGAAACAGCTGCATGCCTCCCTTTCTGCACGGCTACTCAGGGCCTAACCTGGAGGCGAGTTCTCACGTTGAGGTTCCCTTTAGCTCTAGAGCCTGTCATGCAGACCAACACCATGGCCACGGAAACCCCTGGATTAGAGAGAGCAAACTCATAATTTTGCCCGAAGCATTCTTCCAGGGCTCACTGGCCTGTCGGGAGCCGGGAATGTCATGTAGCATCAAGGAAGGCATGAATACAGCCCTCAAAATGGGAAAGCAGGTCTAGTCCTGGCAGGACCCCGTTTTCATGGGCACACTCAGCGTACATCCCTGTGGTTTCTAACGAGTCCCAAGAGACACCGGTTACCCTGTGTTTCCTTCCCTGAATCAACTCATCGAAGTAGGGAGTCCCACATCCAGCGAACTGTCTCCACCAAGGAACGCCATAGCTGCTCCTCTGGGCCTGGGGCTGCCTGCAGTGACACAGAAGGAAGAGGACTTGAATTGCAGTAAGAACCCAAGCCACCGTCCTCTAGGATGCACGGTGACTTCAGTCAGGAGGTCCTGGATGGAATGCGAAGACGAGGGTTACTCTGAGCGCAGCTCCGATTAGGGCAACGCGTAAGACCTCAGCCCCATGTGGCATGTGCCAGAACGGTGTTCGTGAACGTGTGCGAGTGCTGAGGAAACCAAGCTGCTCCAAAAGAGAGGGCAGTGCGTTTCCTTACACTCGGCGTGCACAGAGGGGCTCTAAAGGGCTATGGGCCTGGATGTTGCTTAGCAGACCCAGGTGCACCTGGGGGTACTCAGTGTTCCTGCCGGGAACAGGGTGCCCCGGCTAGCCTCCCACGTGTCCAGAAAGCTGTGCTGCCGTTAAAGGTATGCAGAGCAGAGGCCACCGCCTCCTGGAAACGGCAGCACGCCTCCGTTTCTGCACGGCAAATCAGGGCCTTACTTCCAGGCATGGGTTAATGCTGGGTGTGCCGGTAGCGACACAGCATGTTCAGATGCTGACTATCTCCTCGAGCAGAGTGACTTCAGGTAAAAGGGCGGGCCTCGCAGTGTTCCACGCACAGCATTCTCTCATGGCAGCTCACACAAGGGCCATGACAGAGTCTTCGTGGGCACTTCGCACTCACCAGCCATGTTGTCCTCAGGGCGCTCCAGGGCTCTGGAGGTGAACCGCTCCTCGAGGAAAGCGCAGTGTGTTGTTGCCCAGCACTCGGCACGCACAGAGGTCCTCCGAGGGATCAACCCATGGACCTCGACGTTGCTCAGCTGGCCCACAGTTGTCTGGAGGCACTCAGTGACCTTGGAGGGAAAATGAGGCACACCCGTGGGGCCTAGGATTCCCCGGACGAGTTCTTCCTTTAAAATAAAGCGCGTAAGCAACTAAGAACTCCTGGAAACAGCTGCATGCCTCCCTTTCTGCACGGCTACTCAGGGCCTAACCCGGAGGCGAGTTCTCACGTTGAGGTTCCCTTTAGCTCTAGAGCCTGTCATGCGGACCGCCACCGCGGCCACAGAAGCCCCTGGTTTAGAGAGAGCAAACTCATAATTTTCCCCGAAGCATTCTTCCAGGGTTCACTGGCCTGTTGGGAGCCGGGAATGTCAGGGAGCTTCAAGGCAAGCATGAATGCAGCCCTCAAAATGGGAAAGCAGGGATAGTCCAGGCAGGACCCCGTTTTCATGGGCACACTCAGCGTACATCCCTGTGGTTTCTAACGAGTCCCAAGAGACACCGGTTACACTGTGTTTCCTTCCCTGAATCAACTCATCGAAGTAGGGAGTCCCACATCCAGCGAACTGTCTCCACCAAGGAACGCCATAGCTGCTCCTCTGGGCCTGGGGCTGCCTGCAGTGACACAGAAGGAAGAGGACTTGAATTGCAGTAAGAACCCAAGCCACCGTCCTCTAGGATGCACGGTGACTTCAGTCAGGAGGTCCTGGATGGAATACGAAGACGAGGGTTACTCTGAGCGCAGCTCCGATTAGGGCAACGCGTAAGACCTTCGCCCCATGTGGCATGTGCCAGAACGGTGTTCGTGAACGTGTGCGAGTGCTGAGGAAACCAAGCTGCTCCAAAAGAGAGGGCAGTGCGTTTCCTTACACTCGGCGTGCACAGAGGGGCTCTAAAGGGCTATGGGCCTGGATGTTGCTTAGCAGACCCAGGTGCACCTGGGGGTACTCAGTGTTCCTGCCGGGAACAGGGTGCCCCGGCTAGCCTCCCACGTGTCCAGAAAGCTGTGCTGCCGTTAAAGGTATGCAGAGCAGAGGCCACCGCCTCCTGGAAACTGCAGCACGCCTCCGCTTCTGCACTGCAAATCAGGGCCTTATTTCCAGGCATGGGTTAATGCTGGGTGTGCCGGTAGCGACACAGCATGTTCAGATGCTGACTTTCTCCTCGAGCAGAGTGACTTCAGGTAAAAGGGCGGGCCTCGCAGTGTTCCACGCACAGCATTCTCTCATGGCAGCTCACACAAGGGCCATGACAGAGTCTTCCTGGGCACTTCGCACTCACCAGCCATGTTGTCCTCAGGGCGCTCCAGGGCTCTGGAGGTGAACCGCTCCTCGAGGAAAGCGCAGTGTGTTGTTGCCCAGCACTCGGCATGCACAGAGGTCCTCCGAGGGATCAACCCATGGACCTCGACGTTGCTCAGCTGGCCCACAGTTGTCTGGAGGCACTCAGTGACCTTGGAGGGAAAATGAGGCACACCCGTGGGGCCTAGGATTCCCCGGACGAGTTCTTCCTTTAAAATAAAGCGCGTAAGCGACTAAGAACTCCTGGAAACAGCTGCATGCCTCCCTTTCTGCACGACTACTCAGGGCCTAACCCGGAGGCGAGTTCTCACGTTCAGGTTCCCTTTAGCTCTAGAGCCTGTCATGCGGACCGCCACCGCGGCCACGGAAGCCCCTGGTTTAGAGAGAGCAAACTCATAATTTTCCCTGAAGCATTCTTCCAGGGCTCACTGGCCTGTCGGGTGCCGGGAATGTCATGTAGCTTCAAGGCAGGCATGAATGCAGCCCTCAAAATGGGAAAGCAGGGCTAGTTCCAGCAGGCCCCGTTTTCATGAGCACACTCAGCGTACATCCCTGTGGTTTCTAACGAGTCCCAAGAGAAACCGGTTACCCTGTGTTTCCTTCTCTGAATCAACTCATCGAAGTAGGGAGTCCCACATCCAGTGAACTGTCTCCACCAAGGAACGCCGTAGCTGCTCCTCTGGGGCTGGGGCTGCCTGCAGTGATACAGAAGGAAGAAGACTTGAATTGCAGTAAGAACCCAAGCCGCCGTCCTCTAGGAGGCACGGTGACTTCAGTCAGGAGGTCCTGGATGGAATGCGAAGACGAGGGTTACTCTGAGCGCATCTCCGATTAGGGCAACGCGTAAGACCTCAGCCCCATGTGGGATGTGCCAGAACGGTGTTCGTGAACGTGTGCGAGTGCTGAGGAAACCAAGCTGCTCCAAAAGACAGGACAGTGCGTTTCCCTATGCTCGGCGTGCACAGAGGGACTCTAAAGGGCTACGGGCCTGGATGTTGCTTAGCAGACCCAGGTGCACCTGGGGGTACTCAGTGTTCCTGCCGGGAACAGGGTGCCCCGGCTAGCCTCCCAGGTGTCCAGAAAGCTGTGTTGCCATTAAAGTTATGCAGAGCAGAAGCTACCGCCTCCTGGAAACTGCAGCACGCCTCCGCTTCTGACGGCAAATCAGGACCTTACTTCCAGGCATGGGTTCATGCTGGGTGTGCCGGTAGCTACACAGCATGCTAAGATGCTGACTTTCTCCTCGAGCAGAGTGACTTCAGGTACGAGGGCGGGCCTCGCAGTGTTCCAAGCACCGCGTTCTCTCATGGCAGCTCACACAAGGGCCATGACAGAGTCTTCCTGGGCACTTCGCACTCACCAGCCATGTTGTCTTCAGGGCACTCCAGGGCTCTGGAGGTGAGCCGCTCCTCGAGGAACACGCAGTGTGTGGTTGCCCAGCACTCAGCACGCACAGAGGTCTTCCGAGGGAATCACTCAATGGACCTCGACGTTGCTCAGCCGGCCCACAGGTGTCTGGAGGCACTCAGTGACCTTGGAGTGAAAATGATGCACACCCGTGGGGCCTATGAGTCCCCGGACGTGTACTTCCTTTAAAACAAAGCGCATAAGTCACTAAGATCTCCTAGAAACAGCTGCATGCTTCAATTTCTGCATGGCTACTCAGGGCCTAACCTGGAGGCGAGTTCTCACGTTGAGGTTCCCTTTAGCTCTAGAGCCTGTCATGCGGACCATCACCACGGCCAATGAAGCCCCTGGTTTAGAGAGAGCAAACTCATAATTTTCCCCGAAGCATTCTTCCAGGGCTCACTGGCCTGTTGGGAGCCGGGAATGTCAGGGAGCTTCAAGGCAAGCATGAATGCAGGCCTCAAAATGGGAAAGCAGGGCTAGTTCCAGCAGGCCCCAGTTTTCATGGGCACACTCAGCGTACATCCTTGTGGTTTCTAACGAGTCCCAAGAGACACCGGTTACCCAGTGTTTCCTTCCCTGAATCAACTCATTGAAGTAGGGAGTCCCGCATCCAGCGAACTGTTTCCACCAAGGAACGCAGTAGCTGCTCCTCTGGGGCTGGGTCTGCCTGCAGTGACACAGAAGGAAGAGGACTTGAATTGCAGTAAGAACCCAAGCCGCCGTCCCCTAGGAGGCACGGTGACTTCAGTCAGAAGTTCCTGGATGGAATGCGAAGACGAGCGTTACTCTGAGTGCAGCTCTGATTAGGGCAATGCGTAAGACCTCCGCGCCATGTGGGATGTGACAGAACGGTGTTCGTGAACGTGTGCGAGTGCAGAGGAAACCAAGCTGCTCCAAAAGGAGGGCAGTGTGTTTCCCTACGCTCGGCAGGCACAGAGGGGCTCTAAAGGGCTACGGGCCTGGATGTTGCTTAGCAAACCCAGGTGCACCTGGGGGTACTCAGTGTTCCTGCCGGGAACAGGGTGCCCCGGCTAGCCTCCCAGGTGTCCAGAAAGCTGTGCTGCCATTAAAGTTATGCAGAGCAGAAGCTACCGCCTCCTGGAAACTGCAGCACGCCTCCGCTTCTGCACGGCAAATCTGGGCCTTACTTCCAGGCATGGGTTCATGCTCGGTGTGCCGGTAGCGACACAGCATGTTAAGATGCTGACTTTCTCCTCGAGCAGAGTGACTTCAGGTAAAAGGGCTTGCCTTGCAGTGTTCCACGCACAGCATTCTCTCATGGCACCTCACACAAGGGCCATGACAGAGTGTTCCTGGGCACTTCGCACTCACCAGCCATGTTGTCCTCAGGGTGCTCCAGGGCTCTGGAGGTGAACCGCTCCTCGAGGAAAGCGCAGTGTGTTGTTGACCAGCACTCGGCACGCACAGAGGTCCTCTGAGGGATCAACCCATGGACCTCGACGTTGCTCAGCTGGCCCACAGTTTTCTGGAGGCACTCAATGACCTTGGAGGGAAAATGAGGCACACCCGTGGGGCCTAGGAATCCCCGGACGTTTACTTCCTTTAAAATAAAGCACGTAAGCAACTAAGAACTCATGGAAACAGTTGCATGCCTCCCTTCCTGCACAGCTACTCAGGGCCTAACCTGGAGGCGAGTTCTCACGTTGAGGTTCCCTTTATCTCTAGAGCCTGTCATGCAGACTGCCACCGCGGCCACGGAAGCCCCTGGTTTAGAGAGAGCAAACTCATAATTTTCCCCGAAGCATTCTTCCAGGCCTCACCGGTGTCTGGTGCCGTGAATGTCATGTTGCTTCAAGGCAGGCATGAATGCCGCCCTCAAAATGGGAAAGCAGGGCTAGTTCCAGCAGGCCCGTTTTCATGGGCACACTCAGTGTACATACCTGTGGTTTCTAACGAGTCCCAAGAGACACCGGTTACCCTGTGTTTCCTTCCGTGAATCAACTAATCGAAGTACGGAGTGCCGCATCCAGCGAACTTTCTCCAACAAGGAACGCCGTAGCTGCTCCTCTGGGCCTGGGGCTGCCTGCAGAGACACAGAAGGAAGAGGACTTGAATTGCAGTAAGAACCCAAGCCGCCATCCTCTAGGAGGCACAGTGACTTCAGTCAGGAGGTCCTGGATGGAATGCGAAGACGAGGGTTACTCTGAGCACTTCTCCGATTAGGGCAATGCGTAAGACCTCCGCGCCATGTGGGATGTGCCAGAACGGTGTTCGTGAACGTGTGCGAGTGCTGAGGAAACCAAGCTGCTCAAAAGAGGGCAGTGCGTTTCCCTACGCTCGGCGTGCACAGAGGGGCTCTAAAGGGCTGCGGGCCTGGATGTTGCTTAGCAGACCCAGGTGCACCTGGGGGTACTCAGTGTTCCTGCCGGGAACAGGGTGCTCCGGCTAGCCTCCCAGGTGTCCAGAAAGCTGTGCTGCCGTTAAAGGTATGCAGAGCAGAGGCCACCGCCTCCTGGAAACTGCAGCATGCCTCCGCTTCTGCACGGCAAATCAGGGCCTTACTTCCAGGCATGGGTTCATGCTCGGTGTGCCGGTAGCGACACAGCATGCTAAGATGCTGACTTTCTCCTCGAGCAGAGTGACTTCAGGTACGAAGGCGGGCCTCGCAGTGTTCCAAGCAGAGTGTTCTCTCATGGCAGCTCACACAAGGGTCATGACAGAGTCTTCCTGGGCACTTCATACTCACCAGCCATGTTGTCCTCAGGGCGCTCCAGGGCTCTGGAGGTCAGCCGCTCCTCGAGGAACACGCAGTGTGTTGTTGCCCAGCACTCGGCACGCACAGAGGTCCTCCGAGGGATCAACCCATGGACCTCGACGTTGCTCAGCCGGCCCACAGTTGTCTGGAGGCACTCAGTGACCTTGGAGGGAAAATGAGGCACACCCGTGGGGCCTAGGAATCCCCGGACGTGTACTTCCTTTCAAATAAAGCACGTAAGTGACTAAGAACTCATGGAAACAGCTGCATGCCTCCCTTTCTGCACGGCTACTCAGGGCCTAACCTGGAGGCGAGTTCTCACGTTGAGGTTCCCTTTAGCTCTAGAGCCTGTCATGCAGACCAACACCATGGCCACGGAAACCCCTGGATTAGAGAGAGCAAACTCATAATTTTCCCCGAAGCATTCTTCCAGGGCTCACTGACCTGTCGGGAGCCGGGAATGTCATGTAGCATCAAGGAAGGCATGAATACAGCCCTCAAAATGGGAAAGCAGGTCTAGTCCAGGCAGGACCCCGTTTTCATGGGCACACTCAGCGTACATCCCTGTGGTTTCTAACGAGTCCCAAGAGACACCGGTTACCCTGTGTTTCCTTCCTTGAATCAAATCATCGAAGTAGGGAGTCCCACATCCAGCGAACTGTCTCCACCAAGGAATGCCGTAGCTGCTCCTCTGGGCCTGGGGCTGCCTGCAGTGACACAGAAGGAAGAGGACTTGAATTGCAGTAAGAACCCAAGCCACCCTCCTCTAGGAGGCACGGTGACTTCAGTCAGGAGGTCCTGGATGGAATGCGAAGACGAGGGTTACTCTGAGCGCAGCTCGGAATAGGGCAATGCGTAAGACCTCCGCCCCATGTGGCATGTGCCAGAACGGTGTTCGTGAACGTGTACGAGTGCTGAGGAAACCAAGCTGCTCCAAAAGAGAGGGCAGTGCGTTTCCTTACGCTCGGCGTGCACAGAGGGGCTCTAAAGGGCTACGGGCCTGGATGTTGCTTAGCAGACCCAGGTGCACCTGGGGGTACTCAGTGTTCCTGCCGGGAACAGGGTGCCCCGGCTAGCCTCCCAGGTGTCCAGAAAGCTGTGCTGCCGTTAAAGGTATGCAGAGCAGAGGCCACCTCCTCCTGGAAACTGCAGCACGCCTCCGCTTCTGCACGGCAAATCTGGGCCTTACTTCGAGGCATGGGTTCATGCTGGGTGTGCCGGTAGCGACACAGCATGTTAAGATGCTGACTTTCTCCTCGAGCAGAGTGACTTCAGGTAAAAGGGCGGGCCTTGCAGTGTTCCACGCACAGCATTCTCTCATGGCACCTCACACAAGGGCCATGACAGAGTGTTCCTGGGCACTTCGCACTCACCAGCCATGTTGTCCTCAGGGTGCTCCAGGGCTCTGGAGGTGAACCGCTCCTCGAGGAAAGCGCAGTGTGTTGTTGACCAGCACTCGGCACGCACAGACGTCCTCTGAGGGATCAACCCATGGACCTCGACGTTGCTCAGCTGGCCCACAGTTGTCTGGAGGCACTCAATGACCTTGGAGGGAAAATGAGGCACACCCGTGGGGCCTAGGAATCCCCGGACGTTTACTTACTTTCAAATAAAGCACGTAAGCAACTAAGAACTCCTGGAAACAGCTGCATGCCTCCCTTTCTGCATGGCTACTCAGGGCCTAACCTGGAGGCGAGTTCTCACGTTGAGGTTCCATTTAGCTCTAGAGCCTGTCATGCGGACCGCCACCGCGGCCACGGAAGCACCTGGTTTAGAGAGAGCAAACTCATAATTTTCCCCGAAGCATTCTTCCAGGGCTCACCGGTCTGTCGGGTGCTGGGAATGTCATTTAGCTTCAAGGCAGACATGAATGCCGCCCTCAAAATGGGAAAGCAGGAATAGTTCCAGCAGGCCCCTTTTTCATGGGCACACTCAGCGTACATCCCTGTGGTTTCTAACGAGTCCCAAGAGACACCGGTTACCCTGTGTTTCCTTCCCTGGATCAACTCATCGATATAGGGAGTCCCGCATCCAGTGAACTGACTCCACCAAGGAACGCCGTAGCTGCTCCTCTGGGCCTGGGGCTGCCTGCAGTGACACAGAAGGAAGAGGACTTGAATTGCAGTAAGTACCCAAGCCGCCGTCCTCTAGGAGGCACGGTGACTTCAGTCAGGAGGTCCTGGATGGAATGCGAAGACGAGGGTTACTCTGAGTGCAGCTCCGATTAGGGCAATGCGTAAGACCTCCGTGCCATGTGGGATGTGCCAGAACGGTGTTCGTGAACGTGTGCGAGTGCTGAGGAAACCAAGCTGCTCCAAAAGAGAGGGCAGTGCGTTTCCCTACGCTCGGCGTGCACAGAGGGGCTCTAAAGGTCTACGGGCCTGGATGTTGCTTAGCAGACCCAGGTGCACCTGGGGATACTCAGTGTTCCTGCCGGGAACAGGGTGCCCCGGCTAGCCTCCCAGGTGTCCAGAAAGCTGTGCTGCCGTTAAAGGTATGCAGGGCAGAAGCCACCGCCTCCTGGAAACTGCAGCACGCCTCCGCTTCTGCACGGCAAATCAGGGCCTTACTTCCAGGCATGGGTTCATGCTCGGTGTGCCGGTAGCGACACAGCATGCTAAGATGCTGACTTTCTCCTCGAGCAGAGTGACTTCAGGTACAAGGGCGGGCCTCGCAGTGTTCCACACACAGCATTCTCTCATGGCAGCTCACACAAGGGCCATGACAGAGACTTCCTGGGCACTTCGCACTCACCAGCCATGTTGTCCTCAGGGCGCTCCAGGGCTCTGGAGGTGAACCGCTCCTCGAGGAATGCGCAGTGCGTTGTTGCTCAGCACTCGGCACACACAGAGGTCCTCCGAGATCTCAACCCATGGACCTCGAAGTTGCTCACCTGGACCACAGTTGTCTGGAGGCACTCAGTGACCTTGGAGGGAAAATGAGGCACACCCGTGGGGCCTAGGATTCCCCGGACGAGTTCTTCCTTTAAAATAAAGCACGTAAGCAACTAAGAACTCATGGAAACAGCTGCATGCCTCCCTTCCTGCACGGCTACTCAGGGCCTAACCTGGAGGCGAGTTCTCACGTTGAGGTTCCCTTTAGCTCTAGAGCCTGTCATGCGGACCGCCACTGCGGCCACGGAAGCCCCTGGTTTAGAGAGAGCAAACTCATAATTTTCCCTGAAGCATTCTTCCAGGGCTCACTGGCCTGTCGGGTGCCTGGAATGTCATGTAGCTTCAAGGAAGGCATGAATGCAGCCCTGAAAATGGGAAAGCAGGGCTAGTTCCAGCAGGCCCCGTTTTCATGGGCACACTCAGCGTACATCCCTGTGGTTTATAACGAGTCCCAAGAGACACCGGTTACCCTGTGTTTCCTTCCCTGAATCAACTCATCGAAGTATGGAGTCCCGCATCCAGCGAACTGTCTCCACCAAGGAACGCCGTAGCTGCTCCTCTGGGCCTGGGGCTGCCTGCAGTGACACAGAAGGAAGAGGACTTGAATTGCAGTAAGAACCCAAGCCACCGTCCTCTAGGAGGCACGGTGACTTCAGTCAGGAGGTCCTGGATGGAATGCGAAGACGAGGGTTACTCTGAGCGCAGCTCAGAATAGGGCAACGCGTAAGACCTTCGCGCCATGTGGCATGTGCCAGAACGGTGTTTGTGTACGTGTGCGAGTGCTGAGGAAACCAAGCTGCTCCAAAAGAGAGGGCAGTGTGTTTCCCTACGCGCGGCGTGCACAGAGGGGCTCTAAAGGGCTATGGGCCTGGATGTTGCTTAGCAGACCCAGGTGCACCTGGGGGTACTCAGTGTTCCTGCCGGGAACAGGGTGCCCCGGCTAGCCTCCCAGGTGTCCAGAAAGCTGTGCTGCCGTTAAAGGTATGCAGAGCAGAGGCCACCGCCTCCTGGAAACTGCAGCACGCCTCCGCTTCTGCACGGCAAATCAGGGCCTTACTTCCAGGCATGGGTTCATGCACGGTGTGCCGGTAGCGACACAGCATGCTAAGATGCTGCCTTTCTCCTCGAGCAGAGTGACTTCAGGTACGAGGGCGGGCCTCGCAGTGTTCCAAGCACAGCGTTCTCTCATGGCAGCTCACACAAGGGCCATGACAGAGTCTTCCTGGGCACTTCGCACTCACCAGCCATGTTGTCCTCAGGGCGATCGAGGGCTCTGGAGGTGAGCCGCGCCTCGAGGAACGCGCAGTGTGTTGTTGCCCAGCACTCGGCACACACAGAGGTCCTCCGAGGTCTCAACCCATGGACCTCGACGTTGCTCAGCTGGCCCACAGTTGTCTGGAAGCACTCAGTGACCTTGGAGGGAAAATGAGGCACACCCGTGGGGAATAGGATTCCACGGACGTGTACTTCCTTTAAAATAAAGCACGTAAGCGACTAAGAACTCATGGAAACAACTGCATGCCTCCCTTCCTGCACAGCTACTCAGGGCCTAACCTGGACACGAGTTCTCACATTGAGGTTCCCTTTATCTCTAGAGCCTGTCATGCGGACCGCCACCACGGCCACGGAAGCCCCTGGTTTAGAGAGAGCAAACTCATAATTTTCCCCGAAGCATTCTTCCAGGCCTCACCGGTGTCGGGTGCCGTGAATGTCATGTAGCTTCAAGGCTGGCATGAATGCCGCCCTCAAAATGGGAAAGCAGGTCTAGTTCCAGCAGGCCCCGTTTTCATGGGCACACTCAGCGTACATCCCTGTGGTTTCTAACGAGTCCCAAGAGACACCAGTTACCCTGTGTTTCCTTCCCTGAATCAACTAATCGAAGTACGGAGTGCCGCATACAGCGAACTTTCTCCAACAAGGAACGCCGTAGCTGCTCCTCTGGGCCTGGGGCTGCCTGCAGAGACACAGAAGGAAGAGGACTTGAATTGCAGTAAGAACCCAAGCCGCCGTCCTCTAGGAGGCACGGTGACTTCAGTCAGGAGGTCCTGGATGGAATGCGAAGACGAGGGGTTACTCTGAGCGCTTCTCCGATTAGGGCAATGCGTAAGACCTCCGCACCATGTGGGATGTGCCAGAACGGTGTTCGTGAACGTGTGCGAGTGCTGAGGAATCCAAGCTGCTCCAAAAGACAGGGCAGTGCGTTTCCCTACGCTCGGCGTGCACAGAGGTACTCTAAAGGGCTACGGACCTGGATGTTGCTTAGCAGACCCAGGTGCACCTGGGGGTACTCAGTGTTCCTGCCGGGAACAAGGTGCCCCGGCTAGCCTCCCATGTGTCCAGAAAGCTGTGCTGCCGTTAAAGGTATGCAGAGCAGAGGCCACCGCCTCCTGGAAACTGCAGCACGCCTCCGCTTCTGCACGGCAAATCAGAGCCTTACTTCCAGGCATGGGTTCATGCTGGGTGTGCCGGTAGCGACACAGCATGCTAAGATGCTGACTTTCTCCTCGAGCAGAGTGACTTCAGGTACGAAGGCGGGCCTCGCAGTGTTCCAAGCAGAGTGTTCTCTCATGGCAGCTCAAACAAGGGCCATGACAGAGTCTTCCTGGGCACTTCGCACTCACCAGCCATGTTGTCTTCAGGGCACTCCAGGGCTCTGGAGGTGAGCCGCTCCTCGAGGAACACGCAGTGTGTGGTTGCCCAGCACTCGGCACGCACAGAGGTCCTCCGAGGGAATCACCCAATGGACCTCGACGTTGCTCAGCCGGCCCACAGGTGTCTGGAGGCACTCAGTGACCTTGGAGTGAAAATGATGCACACCCGTGGGGCCTATGAGTCCCCGGACGTGTACTTCCTTTAAAACAAAGCGCATAAGTCACTAAGATCTCCTAGAAACAGCTGCATGCCTCACTTTCTGCATGGCTACTCAGGGCCTAACCTGGAGGCGAGTTCTCACGTTGAGGTTCCCTTTAGCTCTAGAGCCTGTCATGCGGACCACCACCACGGCCAATGAAGCCCCTGGTTTAGAGAGAGCAAACTCATAATTTTCCCCGAAGGATTCTTCCAGGGCTCACTGGCCTGTTGGGAGCCGGGAATGTCAGGGAGCTTCAAGGCAAGCATGAATGCAGCCCTCAAAATGGGAAAGCAGGGCTAGTTCCAGCAGGCCCCCGTTTTCATGGGCACACTCAGCGTACATCCCTGTGGTTTCTAACGAGTCCCAAGAGACACCGGTTACCCAGTGTTTCCTTCCCTGAATCAACTCATTGAAGTAGGGAGACCCGCATCTAGCGAACTGTCTCCACCAAGGAACGCCATAGCTGCTCCTCTGGGGCTGGGTCTGCCTGCAGTGACACAGAAGGAAGAGGACTTGAATTGCAGTAAGAACCCAAGCCGCCGTCCCCTAGGAGGCACGGTGACTCAGTCAGAAGTTCCTGGATGGAATGCGAAGACGAGCGTTACTCTGAGTGCAGCTCTGATTAGGGCAATGCGTAAGACCTCCGCGCCATGTGGGATGTGCCAGAACGGTGTTCGTGAACGTGTGCGAGTGCAGAGGAAACCAAGCTGCTCCAAAAGGAGGGCAGTGTGTTTCCGTACGCTCGGCAGGCACAGAGGGGCTCTAAAGGGCTACGGGCCTGGATGTTGCTTAGCAGACCCAGGTGCACCTGGGGGTACTCAGTGTTCCTGCCGGGAACAGGGTGCCCCGGCTAGCCTCCCAGGTGTCCAGAAAGCTGTCCTGCCGTTAAAGGTATGCAGAGCAGAGGCCACCGCCTCCTGGAAACTGCAGCATGCCTCTGCTTCTGCACGGCAAATCAGGGCCTTACTTCCAGGCATGGGTTCATGCTGGGTGTGCCGGTAGCGACACAGCATGCTAAGATGCTGACTTTCTCCTCGAGCAGAGTGAATTCAGGTACGAGGGCGGGCCTCGCAGTGTTCCAAGCACTGCGTTCTCTCATGGCAGCTCACACAAGGGCCATGACAGAGTCTTCCTGGGCACTTCGCACTCACCAGCCATGTTGTCCTCAGGGCGCTCGAGGACTCTGGAGATGTAGTGCTCCTCAAGGAAGGCGCAGTGTGTGGTTGCCCAGCACTCGGCACGCACAGAGGTCCTCCGAGGGAATCACCCAATGGACCTCGACGTTGCTCAGCCGGCCCACAGTTGTCTGGAGGCACTCAGTGACCTTGGAGGGAAAATGAGGCACACCCGTGGGGCCTAGGATTCCCCGGACGTGTACTTCCTTTAAAATAAAGCACGTAAGCGACTAAGAACTCATGGAAACAGCTGCATGCCTCCCTTTCTGCACGGCTACTCAGGGCCTAACCCGGAGGCGAGTTCTCACGTTGAGGTTCCCTTTAGCTCTAGAGCCTGTCATGCGGACCGCCACCGCGGCCACAGAAGCCCCTGGTTTAGAGAGAGCAAACTCATAATTTTCCCCGAAGCATTCTTCCAGGGTTCACTGGCCTGTTGGGAGCCGGGAATGTCAGGGAGCTTCAAGGCAAGCATGAATGCAGCCCTCAAAATGGGAAAGCAGGGATAGTTCCAGGAGGCCCCCGTTTTCATGGGCACACTCAGCGTACATCCCTGTGGTTTCTAACGAGTCCCAAGAGACACCGGTTACCCTGTGTTTCCTTCCCTGAATCAACTCATCGAAGTAGGGACTCCCGCATCTAGCGAACTGTCTCCACCAAGGAACGCCGTAGCTGCTCCTCTGGGCCTGGGGTTGCCTGCAGTGACACAGAAGGAAGAGGACTTGAATTGCAGTAAGAACCCAAGCCACCGTCCTCTAGGAGGCACGGTGACTTCAGTCAGGAGGTCCTGGATGGAATGCGAAGACGAGGGTTACTCTGAGCGCAGCTCCGATCAGGGCAACGCGTAAGACCTTCGCCCCATGTGGCATGTGCCAGAACGGTGTTCGTGAACGTGTGCGAGTGCTGAGGAAACCAAGCTGCTCCAAAAGAGAGGGCAGTGCGTTTCCTTACACTCGGCGTGCACAGAGGAGCTCTAAAGGGCTATGGGCCTGGATGTTGCTTAGCAGACCCAGGTGCACCTGGGGGTACTCAGTGTTCCTGCCGGGAACAGGGTGCCCCGGCTAGCCTCCCACGTGTCCAGAAAGCTGTGCTGCCGTTAAAGATATGCAGAGCAGAGGCCACCGCCTCCTGGAAACTGCAGCACGCCTCCGCTTCTGCACGGCAAATCAGGGCCTTACTTCCAGGCATGGGTTAATGCTGGGTGTGCCGGTAGCGACACAGCATGTTCAGATGCTGACTTTCTCCTCGAGCAGAGTGACTTCAGGTAAAAGGGCGGGCCTCACAGTGTTCCACGCACAGCATTCTCTCATGGCAGCTCACACAAGGGCCATGACAGAGTCTTCCTGGGCACTTCGCACTCACCAGCCATGTTGTC